>NC_079215.1:13976719-14001719 GCF_029633865.1 Lampris incognitus | reverse complement strand
CCTCTGTGGAGGGCCCGTAGAATCTTGGGCCCCATGCCGAACTCCTTTAGTCGCCTGAGGTGAAAGAGGCGTTGCTGTGGCTTTTTTGCCACATGGCTGGTGTGTTCATCCCAGGTGAGGTCCTCGGTAATGTGGACACCAAGGACCTTGAAGCTCTTGACCCTCTCTACAGCAGTCCCGCTGATGGTGATGGGGTCCAGCCCCCCCCCTTCTCTTCCTGTACTCCAAAATCAGCTAAATCAGTTCTGTTTCATAAAGACAGCAATCGTCAAACCAATCCCATGATGACGTGGAGCTGTAGACTCACCGAGGAATTATTGTTAGCTTTCACGCGTGTACTGCTTCCCAGTGGTGAACGCTGCCAGCCAGCATGTTTGTCCATCTTTCCACGGCATCAGGGGCGAGGGATTGCGTTGAAGGTGTGAATCGGGGTGGTTATCACCGCCCACCTCCCTTGACAACTGTCCAATTATGTATATCACATTTGGCCTACTGTTTGCAGTAGAAGTAATCAATAAAGGATGTGGCTGAGTGCACACACATTTTGGTGGAACCAAATGCATGAAAACTTAATCATTTGCTCAGGGTGGTGGGGAATCAAATATGGGCAACGAACGAGTAGGCAGCGGTTCTTTTTTTTTTTACGGGCGGGATTGATTAGCGATTCCAGCTCCAAGTTTGATGGTGTGTGCGGTGGAGGCGAATGGGGAGGAGGGCCTTCTCCCGATGCGGAGAGTGAAATGGGTGACAGGTGGAAGTGGGGATGAAAAGGCGGCCCTCTATTTCATGAATTAATGTAAACACAGCCCAGTGCAATTACTCTGGCCGGTCATCTTTTTTCAGAATGGGGTGGGTGGATGTGTGGTGGGGGGGGGGTAAATATGTTTGGTTAGATCCCTGCAGGTCCAATCTAATGAAAACGCGCCGGTTACTCAGGCGTTTAATTGTATATATGGTAAAGCCAAGTGTTGTTGAGCGGAGGTGAAGCTTGTTGCGGATGAAAGCATAGCCCTACAAGTGGAAAATTTGATTCAGTTAAAACATAGCATTTCATTTATTGATCTGCTGCGGTACGACAAATCGTCCCAAGAACACAAGCCGAGCAGATGGATTCATCTGGACGTGTCAGCAGAACACATGGGTCTAGCGGCTCTGGAGAATAACTTGTTGCACTGGGGCGGCTAGCCACAATGGATCGAAATGGAGTTTGGCTTATGAATACACTGACTCTAAACATGGTTTTTTTTTTGGAGGTTCACCATCTGCAGGTGTCCGTATTTCTGCACAGCAGCTTTCAGATAAATAGATGATTACCAGCAGCTGTATTCACTCCTATAACTGCCTCAAACAGCTCATATTAACACAAAGCTCAAATGCATAAAAATCATGAGAAAACTCCAACGCACTCTCTTTTAGAAATTAAAATAGCTTTCCACGTTCATATAAGACCTATAAAACAAACTCCGACGCGTCTCGGCATCTAAGCCTTCGTCAAGGAGTCAAACGAAGCTCGGATACAGTTCAGACAAAATTCATCCCATTTCCGGTTAGGGGAGGAAATTTGAAATATCAATTGAATACATTTTCCATTAAAAGATCAATCAGCGAGACGCGAGGGGCTAAATCGTGAGATATTTTCACTAAACCTTATGTAATCATCCGCGATAGAGAAAAGCATATGCATATCTATGTGGTATTAACACATATCCGCCACAGAAGAGGCAGGTGAGAGCATGCCACTGTTATATCTTTTCTATTACCGAGGCTAATCAATAATTCATTGGTCACAATAGCAGGCAGAGTCATCCGAGGGAGGGAGGGGGGCACCCTGAGTTCTTCTCTCAGAGCAGGATACCCCAAAACAGAGAGAGAGAAACTCAAGAGATGAACACCACTCTGAGGAGGAAAATATCTCAATCCCCACCCCCACCCACACACCACCACCACCACCTGCTCTGGCAAAAGGAAGGCCATATTCATTATCATCATTGCTGACACTAAGGCGCCTGTTCAGGCATTCCTTAGTGAGGCGATAACCTTTTCTCTCCCCTGTCTCCCTGTGCCAGGCCCGGAGTACTACTCACACAATCACTTAGAGCATTAATCAAAGAGCATGTGCCTAATGGCTCCTGACAGGCGGTGCCCATAATGGGCTGCAGTCCAAGTCTGCATCCTCCTCACGCGTCTGGTGAAACTATTGGTAGCAGCAGCCTGAGTACAGTTGCCTGCATGGCCACTTGATAGATTGTTAAGGACAGTGGGTGATATAGTCCCACTCCCCGCAGAACACTTAAGGCTTGGGGAGGTTGCCATACCATGCATGAAGAAAGCTTTTTGATAACATGCTAATCCCGAGCTATTACGACGGGATGATTTACAATCGCTCAAACAGCACATGAACGCACTGAAGAGCCACAGCCTGGCTAGCCGGGATAATAAAGACGCTGGCGCATGATGATCATTAGAGAGAGAGAAAGAAAGAGGGGGGGGGGGAGTGTAAGTTGGGATGCAGTGACATTTGGCTTCATTATTTTGCCGTTTTAACATGAAAGCGAGACAAGACAAAAGCCAGTGAAGAGTGTGGTGCCGCTATACGATAGCGGCGTTCACCACCACTGTGTGCGACAGGGGTGCAATACGCAGACGGCACCACGCTCTGGTGGTGGTCATTTCCCAGTGTGCACGGCGGGACTGAAAATACTTTTGACACATTGCGAAGATGTCAATCTTGTTAAGTCAGAGCGGACTTGGAAACTGAGCAAATTAATTTGCTTTAACTCCCTATTAGGTGTCCAGTCAACCTTGCAAACCAGATGGACTAACAGCCAGAAAGCAAAAGTCTTCATGTGCCATAGTGAAGCACAGTGTGGGTGTGAATAATTGCTGAAGAGTGTTATGTGTCAATGTTTATGTTTTGTTTTTTGGCATGTCATAAGTAACCCTTGACTGGAAACAGGAAATCACAATAATTTGATTCATAACGTTTAGCTTTTTTTGGGGGGGGGGGTTCCCTCTTTTTCTCCCCAATTGTACCTGGCCAATTACCCCATTCTTCCGCGTCGTCCCGGTCGCTGCTCCACCCCCTCTGCCGACCTGGGGAGGGCTGCAGACTACCACACGCCTCCTCTGACACATGTGGAGTCGCCAGCCGCTTCTTTTCACCTGACAGTGAGGAGTTTCGCCGGGGGGGGGGGGGCGTAGCACGTGGGAGGATTACGCGATTGCCACGCTATCGCGTAATCCCCCCAGTTCCCCCTCCCGAACAGGCGCCCCGGCTGACCAGAGGAGGCGCTAGTGCAGCGGCCAAGACACATACCCACATCCGGCTTCCCACCCGGCAGACACGGCCAATTCTGTCTGTAGGGACGCCCGACCAAGCCGGAGGTAACACGGGGATTCGAACCGGCGATCCCCGTGTTGGTAGGCGACGGAATAGACCGCTACGCCACCCGGACGCCCTTTACATTACAGCTTTTACACAGCGGTTTGTATTAAAACCCGATGTCTGAACTTATCACACGACAGCTGAACCCTCCCGCTCCCCTACTGCGGATGCATATCTTGCTACGGAAGGACTTGTTGTACCGGTGTTGTGTAGCAGCGTTTGCCGTGTTGCACCACCCACCAGAACCGGGCTTCACAACACCGTCCCAGAACCCTGCCAGCGTGAACCGCGCCAAGGTTTCCCCTTGCTTTTTCAACGTGTTAAGCAACAAAATTGCATCAATATTTCATAGGAGGCAGCATTTTCCTGTGCACGGATTCAATGGGTGAGGAAATAAACAGTGCGCTATTAATAATGCAGTGCGGTGACACTGACCTTATTTTGTGCCTTTCAACCTGCGCTGATATTTTGATGCGCGGTGCCCTGCTACTCTCCAGCACACGAGGGTTTCATGCTCTTTGTTCAAAGCCTGGGGGGGGGAAAAGAGAAGAAGAAGAAGAAGAAGACACTTCCTGTTTGACAGAGGTTACATCACTGCCTAAACCACCTAAAGACATTAATGAAAATGCCGGGGCCGCGTGCCAGTTTTTTTCGGGGGGGGGGGTACGCCGTGGAAACACATATCTTTATTTTCACCGCGAGACGGTGAATGCTAAGTGTCGGGTTGACAGCCGGTGTTGACAGCCGTGCAGGTGTCTGCAAGGTGAACTGTGGGAGGATTTGACAAGGGAGGAGTAAAAAAAAAAACAACCCCAAAACAGGCAGTGGAGAGACAGCCTCCACGCTGCAGCGTGGTGAAAACACTCGGCAAGTAACACGGATGTAGCAGCCCCGATTCACCTGCGCCAAGAATATTGATCGATGGGGGTGGAGGGGGGGCAACAACACTACACCGAGGAGGAAACGCGATGCATAAGGCGAGCCACTCTTTACCGTGTACGGCACGTGTCAGACTACAGGAAGTGTGTCGTTGTAGTCCCCCGTCTTGGGTCCGCGCGTTGTGTAGCGGCAAATGGGTAGAGACTAGTTCCCGTCGATGCAGAGAACGGTCAACTGAGCATGCGCAAGTACTCGTCGCCTCCGTTGTTTGGGTAGGTTAGGGTTAGGGCGGGGTTAGGGTTACAGTTAGCTAATCAGACGCAGAGTAGGGGTGGGTCCTCCTAGAATCCTAGCGCCTGGATGGTAGAGGCATTTTGCGCATGCTCAGTTGACCGTTCTCTACTCCATTTCCGTTCTCTGCATCGATGGGCACTAGCCTCTACCGCAGCACATGGCTCGCCGGGCTCCATGGGTTTACGCGGGCGTTCTTATTGCGTCACGCTCGTCACGATCGCGAGAAAAGGAACGGGAGAGACGTTTACAGCGATTACAGCCGGTACCAACTACCACCATGAGAGGGCGCCAGGAATACAATAAAACGTTTCTATAATTAAAGCCCATCAAGAACATGACTCCCTTGGGAACAATAACGTAATATTCTGACCAACTTCGACGTATTAACACGCGGGTACTTTTTACGCCTGCTGCGCTGTATCCCATTACTCACATTACACCGCACACAATTACCCCACTCCTCCGAGCCGTCCTGGTCACTGCCCCCCCCCCCCCCGCCGATCCGGGGAGGGCTGCAGACTACCACATGCCTCCTCCTCCGATACATGTGGAGTCGCCAGACGTTTCTTCTCACCTGACAGTGAGGAGTTTCGCCAGTTGGGACCTAGCGCGTGGGAGGAACACGCTACCCCCCCCCCTCGAACAGGCGCCCCGACCGACCAGAGGAGGCGCCAGTGCAGCGACCAGGACACATACCCACATCCGGCTTCCCACCCGCAGACACGGCGAACTGTGTCTGTAGGGACGCCCGACCAAGCCGGAAGCAACACGGGGATTCGAACCGACGATCCCCATGTTGGTAGGCACAACAAAATATTCTATCACAGCATTTCCCCCCATAAACAAGGGGTGGGGGTCGCTTTAATGTTTCACACTGTAACTATCATAGGCTTCCATTCAATCATGCGTTTGTGAATATAAACGTCGCTTGAATTGTGGTGATATGATTCAAAATTACATTAGTATATGAAATTGTGTTGAATTGGGGAAACTTACACGCTGATTAATTCTATCAAATAAGAAAAGAAAATCGCAGTGGGACAATAGAAGGCATTTCACTGAACAATGCATTTACACAGATTAAACCATTACGTGTCATCGCCGTCTCACTCCTGAATAAATAACACGCCGCATTATAGTCCAACATAGAAACGATGGCGGAGACAGTCCTGTTCCCAGGTGTAACCACCGGGAGTGGTGCGCTGCTGAAGGGCAGGGTCACTGTGACGGCATCATACCAAATGAAACGCCACACTGCATGGTGAGAGTATCACTCGTCACTGCCAGTGTGTACAAAACACCGCGCCACCCGGGCCTGAGGTCATGTGCTCCGCTAGAAACGACGGCACAGCTGCTGCCCACTTCCCTTCTCCATGTATTACTCACATTCCATGCCAGTGTTGCATATTCAGCCAAAAGATATTCATTTAAGATCCATAATTTATGTGCTAAACATTTTATTTGGCATGTTTTAAAAATAAATAACTTTAAAGTGTTTTTTAAATATCTCTCTGACCCTTGAGACTGAATATGTTTGTGTGTGTGTATCTGCGTGTGCACGCACGTGTGTACGTGTTGGTGCGCGCGTGTATGTGTGTGCGCATGTGTGTATGTGTGAGCACGCGTGCCGATGTTTTTGCACGCGCATATTCGTGTAAGTACGAGTGCGTCTGTCTGCCTGTGCAAGCGCGTGAGCACGTGTATATCTGTGCACACGTGTGTATGTGTGCGCGCGTATATATGCGCGCGCGTGTATGTGTGCGTATGCCCAAGTGCATCTGTCTGCCTGTGTAAGCGTGTGTGTATATATATATATATATATATATATATATATATATATATATATATATATATATATATATATATATATATATATATATGCGTGGATGTTTCTGTGTGCTTACTGTAAATGCATGCGTGTGCATCTTTAGATGTATGTGTGTGTGTGTGTATGTGTGTTATTCATCAGTTCAACATCTGGATCTTTAATGGCTCCGTGGTGGCCATTTCTCAGGAACATGTGTCCAAATATCCAGACATATTATATATGAAGTTACTTTGGGAGGCAAAAGTCTTGATTCATATAGATTTATTTCTTGAGTTCTACATCTATGCAGGTGTGTGTGTGTGTGTGTGTGTGTGTGTGTGTGTGTGTGTGTGTGTGTGTGTGTGTGTGTGTGTGTGTGTGTGTGTGTGTGTGTGTGTGTGTGTGTGTGTCCGCCAGGACTTGTTCACACATTTACCACGGTGACAAACTGTGACTAAGCTCCATCTGCCAGGAGCCTTTACCATGAGTATCATAACAACCAGTAATAAGTGTAAATAATAAATGGTCCATATCTCATCATGAGGGGGCCTCAGCAGGACCACTAAACTATTTAAGGTACCTTGTTGATACGAGCTATTCTTTGCTGTGGGGTATAAGAAATTCTCTGGCTTCCCAGTAGAGTTTTGGCCTGACAATAAACAACAGTTTAATACTTTATCTAATCCCTGCCAGGAGGTGAGTCCAGCGGCAAGCTCTTGCAGATGTTCACATCCAATAATCTATCCATAATTGATGAAACAGGGAGGTCAGATGTAATGGCTGCTGCCATTCCAGCAACAAATAAATGGTTATTGACAAAACAAGCCAGTGTGGCACGGAGCAGGCAGTGAGATGACAAGCGAGGGAGCAGAGAGGAGGCGTGGAGGCGAGGAAGGGAAGCGGGAGAGGGGAGGCTGCGGTCTGGCTCGCAGCTCCTCGGACGGACCGGCCGTGGCCGGATAGGGCCCGGCGATAGGAGATCCTCTGGCGGAGGAGGATGGAAATACCCTTGTGGGACCCCTTTGGGAAAACCAGGGGAAGGAGAAGGGTGACGAGGGGTGAGGAGGGGCGGGAGGACAAGCAGCATGGTGAGGTGAGTACAACCGCATGTGGTGTGCTGAGTGCAGTGGGCCAGCTGTCCACTCCTCTTTCATCTCTGGGCTTTATGTCAGATACAATCTACCTTGCTGTCAAGTCTCAGCAACCGTCCCCCCCCCCACTCCCTCCCGCTCTACGTATGCAGCGACCCCACCTCTGTCTTCTTACCCTCTTTTTGCACCCCCCTCCCCTTTTTCCATTCTTTCTCTTTTTCGTGTCTCTCTCCGTTCTCATTATCTTCTGGCTCTTCTGGTTAAATCACTACCAGTGGTCTCCAACATGTGGCAATCGACCACACCTATTACATTTATTACTTGTAAACCTTAGAATAAATGTAATGCCATAGATAGACAGATAGAGAGAGAGAGAGAGAGAGAGAGAGAGAGAGAGAGAGAGAGAGACAGAGAGACAGACAGAAATGTAAATCAAAACTGACCCCTTGATAATCCATCTATGAATGTGTAAAATATATAAATTTATCTGATTGTGGGCTAATATACGTTATTAGGGTTTGTATCTACATATAAGGTGACCACAACAAGTTTTGGTCACGAATGTACAAAACATATCAATTTTTATTTTCCAGGGAATGAATACGTCGACTGGGTTCGTCCTTTTAGATGTGTTTTCTATACCGAGTTGAGCATCAAAATTCAACCTGTCCTCTATTTCAGTGTATTCCAGTCAATTTTGTTTGAACCAAAGGTGGGTCGCAAGAATATCAAAATGAATTGCTGAGATAATGAGAAGAAACTGAAAATCAAAAATGATTATGTTTTATCACGTTGTGTAATGTTATTGCTGGCAATGCAAGATAGGCTGGATAAAACGATATGGTCAGGCAGTAAGATAGTCCAGAATTATGTTAAAGTTTTTGACGTTAATTTAAATAAATCTGCAATAGAAAAAAAAAAGGTTTCAAGATGGACTTTTACTGAAAATGCATCAGGTTTCTTGCATGTAATGACAAAATACGACTATGCTGAAGCCTAATAATGTGATGCTTTGCTGCAATTTAATGTGCCAGTAGTTTTCAGACATTGTGAGGGGAGCTAAAATGAATCCTTTTGCCGCCATGTCGAATTGTAGCTTCAAAAAGTCTCACACCAACAGCGGTTAAGTTTTCTTCTACAATGAAACATGACATTTTCAAAGATGCATATGACACAAAAAAAAGACAAACAATTGTTACAATGTCACAAATACACTGATGAGCCAAAACATTATGACCACTCACAGGGGGACGGAGTAACGTTGATCAAAGAAAGCTGAATCAGTTCATCCGGATGCAATGTTTATTGACAGATTCAACTCTCTTTGATTTCTTACCTGTATTATTGAGCATGCATAAAGACAAAAGCATTGATTATCTCCAAACAAGGGCACATGTCAAGGTCTGAGGAGATTAGATGGTAAGCGAACGATCAGTTCTCGTAGTCGACGTGTTGGATGGTGGAGAAATGGGCAGGAGTGAAGACCTGAGGGACTTTGACAAGGGCCAAACTGTTATGGCCAGACGACTGGGTCAGAGCACCTCAGAAACAGCAAGACTAGTGGGGGTGCTCCCAGTCAGCAGTGGTGAGTACCTACCGACGGTGGTCCGAGGAGGCACAAACCACAAACCGGCAACAGGGTGTTGTTGGGCATCCAAGGCTCACTGATGTGTGAGGGCAATGAAGGCTATCTCGTCGGGTCCGAAGTGACAGAAGGTCTACTGTGGCACAAATCAAAAAAATGTTTAATAATGGCTGTGGGAGGAATGTGTCACAACACACAGCGCATCGCATCCTGCTGCGTATGGGGCTGCGTAGCCGCAGACCGGTCTGAGTGCCCGTGATGACCCCTGTCCACCGTTGGAACTGGACCTTGGAGCAGTGGAAGAAGGTCACCTGGTCCAAAGAGTCCCATTTTCTTGGATCGCCGTGTAAGTGTGCACCGTTTACCTGGGGAAATGATGGCACCAGTGTGCACTGTGGGAAGGCGACAAGCCGGTGGATGGAGTGTGATGCTCTGGGCAATGTTCTGCTGGGAAACTCTGGGTCCGGCCATTCATGTGGACATCAATTTGACATGTGTCACCTACCTAAACATCATTGCAGACCAGATACACCTCTTCATGGCAACGGTATTCCCTGATGGCAGTGGCCTCTTTCAGCAGGATAATGCTCCCTGCCACACTGCACACATTGCTCGGAAATAGTTTGAAGAACATAGTGAAGTGTTCAAGGTGTTGCTCTGGCCTCCAGATTCTCCAGATCTCAATCCAATTGAGTGTCTGTGGATGTGTTGGACTGATAAGTCTGATCCATGGCGGCTCCACCTCGCAACTTACAGGACTTGAAGGATCCGCTGCTAACGTTTTGGTGCAAGATACCACAGGACACCTTCAGGGGTCTTGCAGAGTCCATGCCTCGGCGGGTCGGCGCTGTTTTGGCGGCAAACGGAGGACCAACAGCATATTAGGCAGCTGGTCGTAATGTTTGGCTCACCAGAGTATGCGCTCTCTCTGGCACTTAACTGAAGTTAATTCAGTACACAAAACCGCACTTCTCTCCAGTCTCATTAGCTCCCACATGATTAACGACTTCGTTGCAAAATAACATGCAACGGCAAGAAAGTTTCCAAGAATTTCTGAAAAAGCAAAAGGAAAACATGCCTTTTTTTTTCTTTCTTTCTTTTTTCTTTTTGCTATGAAGGAAAAAAAAATAATAGCCATTTTTCAGTTCAGCAGAGGGGTAGTGACTCTCCCTGGTAGAGTATCCTTCTCCAGCACTTAATTACTGCACACAATCATGAATATTTCAAGCATATGCTTTCCCACTTTGTCATTGGAGTTCAGAACTAAGAGAAACAAGTTCATATGCATATTAATAGAGGGTTTGGGGGAGGAGGGGGACAGGAGGACCAGGGTTTCCAGTGTGCGGGTGACAGCAGGAGGAAATGGCACTCATTCCCCAGCAGCTGCTCTTTTTAGATCCCCCTCAGAGGGGACTGCCCGAGGAGGGCCTCTGCCACAAAGGGGATAAAGGAGATGAGGGCTCTTGATGGAAAATAGGCAAACAACCACTGGGACCCCATTCAACCCCCCCCCCCTTCAAAACCTAATGTGTGAACACACACACACACACACACACACACACACACACACACACACACACACACACACACACACACACGCTTACACACATGGAGGAACCCTTGGCCCACCCTTTGCCGACCCCCAGGAGCGTCAGGGCCTCTTTAGCATATTCCGTGGTGGCTGCTAAACTGCGCATTAGCAGCGGGCTAACGGGACCACGCTAATGACAGGGAGGCCGAGGCTGAAGATTTTTCCCCAGCTATGTATAATGACAAACGGGGATGCCGTCCGGAGGGAGGGAGAGGAGGGGGCATGAGCAGAGAGCCTCGGAAGCATCTGAGGCTCCTATCAGCTGGGCGGGGGGCGTGGAACATTAAAATGACAATATAAATGTAAATCCTAAGTAATAATTCTTAAAAATGACGGAGGCGGCCCTCCCTCGATATCACGTGCGTCGCTGCACTGACGTGTTCTTGAGACGGCGTTAAAAGATTGCCCTAATTGAATTTATAGACCTCTAAAATACCACTTAGCGCCCAGTAGAGCATAATGATATGCTTTATTTAACATAGCTAAACAAAGACGATTACAACCTTGTGCAGGTTTAATGGTGTGCAAAGTGTCCTCTCCCCACTTGATGAGGAGTCCTGTTTGAACACATTAATGTCCCATTACTGATCCTGGTGCAACTAAAAGCCTTCTGAATTATTATGGGCTCGGTGGAAAACAAACGAATCATCCAATAATAATAATAACAAGTCGTTACAACTTGTTACAAATTTCATATCAGCTGTTATGTTTTGTTTTTTCCCCCTCGCTTCTGTTGTCGCATACATTAAAAGTCTTGATGACTTGAAACCTTGTCAGCTCTGAATGGCGACACCGGGAACTTCCCGTGGCAAGTTCAAAGGCAGAGTTAATTAGTTTGACCTTTGCGGACATAATTAGCATGGGCATACCTACCCCACCTCCTAATTAACCGGCAAGAAAAAAAACAGGTCACATTCACACCGTGTTGCAGAACACAAAACATGTTCATGTTAATGGGTTCTTTCCTTCAAACGACACACACAACGCTGTGCTGTTCTGTGTCTCCCTGATTCGCACAATCGTCAGCACTGGTGAATGTTTAAAGCGCCAGGGATGAAAATACTCAGCCTGGACATGGGAAGTATAACACTGCAGCAACACTCGTAAGCATCAGCAGTAAGGCAATTACACCATTTCCAGCTTTGTCACGTTTTTTTCCCCATGTCCCAGAGGGACTAACTGTGATTGATAGTAAGAGATCCTGCTGGCTACTCTCCCCCCCCCCCTTTCCTCCCAAATTGTACCAGGGAGGGCTGCAGACTACCACATGCCTCCTCCGATACATGTGGAGTCGCCAGCCGCTTCTTTTCACCTGACAGTGAGGAGTTTCACCAGGGGGACGTAGCACATGGGAGGATCATGCTACCCCCCCCAGTTCCCCCTCCCAAACAGGCGCCCCGACCAACCAGAGGAGGCGCTAGTGCAGTGACCAGGACACATACCCACATCCGGCTTCCCCTCCCGCAGGAATGCCCAACCAAGCCGGAAGTTAACGCAGGGATTCGAACTGGCGATCCCCATGTTGGTAGGCAACAGACCGCCACGCCACCCAGATGCCCTGCTGGCTACTCCTAAAAGAAAAAGAAAAAACCACACATTAGGAGGTAAGAATAGACTTCAGTCCTGCTATTTTAAAAACCTATCAATTTCGTAATAAGATAGAAATGAGATCACACCACCCCAAAATAAATGTAATTCCCCTGTAATCACATAATATCCTGTCAGTGATACGCGTTGCCGGGGAGCGAACGTGTATTTAGTGATGTGAAAGCTGCTCAAGCCTATTGTGCAGGGTGCTCAAAGCACCCCTATCTGTTTAACACGGCGAGAACAGCCTATGGACACGAACTGAGTGGCTCTGTAACGCTTATATATCCACTAACACATCAAAATGACTGCCACATCTTCTATAAAAGCTTCTGATCTGTGTCAGATCTTGTTCCACTTCCCCATCAGCCCTACACTATAGTCCCCATAATTTTCTTTCTCTGAGCCAAGTTCTTTTCTCTCTCCTTTCCCCCTTCAGATAAGACACAAAGAGAACAAGACTTAAACCGGTGGCTTTTGTTTTGGTACCTCGATGTCCTCCCCCCACTCCCTCTTTTTCTTCCCTTCCCTCTGCGGAGCTCTGGTGTGATTATTACACTTTCAGTGGAGGATTTAACCACGGGCCAGTTGGGCCATCGCCTCAGGGAGGCCCCCGTTTCAATGTGTGTGTGCTACTTTTTCCCCCAGTTTATTGCTTTGCCTTTTATTCTGCCAGGCAGTCCCACTGACATCAGGGGGCTCTTAGAATAACTTGCCCGAGGCGATAGGATCCCTGAACCTTAAATCAGCCACCGTCTACTTGTGCTGGTTCCAGAGTTGGGAGTAAACTGTTAATAGACAAAGATAACTCATATGATACAACTAACGGGTTTATTTTATTAACGTTTTGCTATTTGGCCACGTCATCAATGTCATAATTTTTCTTGATCGAATGTTTTCTTCTTGGTCAGGTTTGGAAACTTACCACATAGTTTATGGCAATAAACAAAGCTTAAATGTTAAGGTAAGATTCCCGTTTCTCATGCACTCTTATGGTCATCATGAATGCCAAGTCTCAAAATCAATGGGTGAGCGTTTTAAATCTGCTAATTGGTTAGCTTATGAGAACATTTAAGGATGATTAGCTGTTGGGAAAGCCAACGGGGCCCATCTGGTGCACCGGTGACCTTGGTCCCTTTCTTCTCTGGTCAGTTCAGAAGACTGTATGGGTGGATCAATGTGACAAGTCAAGTACTGGTCAAGCTATTGTGGAATATTCATATCAACCTGGATAAAATGAAAGGGGATCAATATTTTTTTTTCAATGCTCTGAGGGTAAACACACACTCCCCTTCAACAATCCCAGGCTGATGAAAAATAGATAATAATAAAGTATCTTTATATGGTATGTTACAAGCTTAGACTGTATCTGAAAAAAAAAAAGGTGAAATTCTCCACCTCTGGTTTACCTGTTTTACGTTCAGAAGCAGTCATAACGAATATTTTATAGAAGCTAGTGCAGCTATGTGAGGTGCTCTTTCGCATCATATTGATGAGTCTGGAGTAAGGGGACAATCCTAAAGGGGTATGACACCAAGCTTATTGATGATAAGGTGGCTCTGTTCTCAGCCCTCCTAATCCAAACTAACCTAGCCAGGTCCATGATGAGATGTCTTTCGGCTCACCTTACCCAAAACAGACATACACAATGCGCACACCGCCTCAGATGACCACAAAGTGTCTCCTCTTAAAGCTCATTCTCTATTAATATCTTACAGTGGTAGTGTAGCGGAAGAGAAAATGGCATTTTAGAAGCAAGTAGATTTATTATTTAAAAAAAAACACCTCTTCGTTTTTTTCCGATACAGTTGCAGAACTCAAGTTCCCAAAATCCTTAACAAAGCTATGCAATGAGATTTTATTCTAGAAACGAGATTAAGAAAGGTGATGCCAGAATATGTAAACAATAGTGGGATGTTTTAGACTGTAGTTACTGTTTAAGTGAGTTGGGCATTGAGGAAACTTCCACAACATTGAACACTTTCATGATTCTTGACTAACCTCACCTGAGAATTCCTGTTAACTAGTCAAATCAAGTTAATTTTATGAGTATAACCCAATGTCACAAAATAAATATTTACGTCAGGGGGCTTTACACCAATACAACATCCTGTCCTTAAAAAAAAAAAAAACCTAAAAAAACCCTTTAACGGAGAAAAAATAGGAAGAAACCTCAGAGGCAAGACGGACAGCTGTGCAATAGATATTGTGTGTACAAAATGGAACACATTTTATAGAATACAACACTGAAAGAGGATAACAGAATTATAATGGATTTATAAGATATATGAAGAATGTGTTGAGGTGGATGCCAAGCAGCAAGCATCCAGATGCCACCAGAACTGCCTGAGCCACGTGACCGCCATCGTCATGTGGACCTGCCAGGAGGAAATACTACACGTGCACGCAGGGGAGACTCACATCACACCATTCACATACACGGGTGAAGAGACAAGAAAAGACATTAGTTACACAGAGAAAGAGAAGGATACCATATTGAATCAGGAGAACAAAATTATAATGGATTTATAAGATGTATAAAGAATGTGATGAGGATGCCAAGCAGCGTCCAGGTGGTGACCACCATCACCATGGAGACCTGGCAGGAGGAAAGACTACAGATGCACACAAGTGAGATTCATATTCCACCATTCACATACACAAGAGACAGTGGGGGAAAAAAAACAATATTCACACAGGAGAGAGAGAGAGAGAAGGATAAAAACATCATTCAGAGAGAGAAATATATGTGAGAGAGATGAGAACAGTTGCAATAATCTCATCAGCAGGACAGTGCTTGGTAAATTCATTGAGACAGAAAGCAACCCACCATACAGCACAGGTCGTGAAGTACTCAATTTAAAGGCAAGTAATTGTAGGTTAAGGCAAAAAGATGAGTTTAATGTTTGGATTTTAAAGGACTCAACAGACTCTGATTGTCTGATGGCAGCAGGGAGATTAGTACATAAAAAAGGGCCTGATAGGAAAAGGCTCTGCTGCCTGCTGACTTCTTTTCAACTCTGGGTGCACACAGGAGCCCTGCATTTTGAGAGTGGAGAGCTTGAAATGGAATGTACGATTTAAATAAATCAGACAGGTATGATGGGGCAATCTCATTTAGGATCTTATAAGTCAGTAGAAGCACCTTGAAGACTGATCTAACATGGATAGGAAGCCAATGAAGAAGGCAAGAATTGGTGTAATATGGTCAAATTGTCTCGTTTTAGTTAGGATACTAGCCGTAGCATTTTGAACCATCTGAAAACTTTTTGTACTAGCACATGGCAGACCTGAAAACAGAACATTGGAATAATCAAGTCTGGATGAAAAAAATGGATGTATTAGAGTCTCTGTGTAAGCCATGAACAGGAAAGACCAAATTTAGCTATGTTACATAAGTGAAAAAAGGCAGTCTTGGTGATTTCTTTAATATGATTATCAAAGCAAAGTCTGGAGTCAAATGTAACACCAAGATTTTTGGCTGCCACAATTTGTGAAATCACAGAGTAGTTGAGCACTACAGTTACTTGATCAAATTGGTATGTGCCTGTGTCTAGGAGGGCCAACAACCAGCATCTCAGTTTTATCTGAGTTTTAAAGCAGGCAATTCAATTTTTCACAGCAGCCAAGCAGGCCTCTAAATTAGTAATTTGAGTACAATCATCAGCCCTCATAGGCACATACAGCTGAGTATCATCTGCATAGCAGTGTAAATTTATCCCATGACCGCGTGTAATTTGGCCAAAAGGCAAAATATAAAGAGAGAAAAGTACCGAGCCAAGAACTGAGCCCTGAGGTACGCCATTTTTAACATCAAAGCATTTTGATGTAACATTATTATAGTAGACACACTGTTCTTTCATATAAATAGGACTTAAGCCAAGAGAGAGCTAGGCCAGAGACACCAAAATGTCAATTTATTCTGTCTAATAGTATACTGTGATCAATGGTGTCAAAGGCTACACTAAGGTCCAGTAACAGAAGCACAGAGGCGGGATCTGAGTCCGTATCAAGTCAAATATCATTTACCACTCTGGTTATAGGAGTTTCAGTGGAGTGACAGGCCCTAAAAGCTGATTGAAATGGTTCATATAGATAGTTAAGTTTTATATGTATTGTTGTGAAGTTGTTGATACACAACTCTCTCTAGTACTTAAGAAAATAATGGCAGATTAGAGATTGGTCGATGGTTATTAGGAGACCCTGGATCAAGGTGAAGTTCCTTAAGTAGAGGTCTGAACGCAGCTGTCTTAAAACTGCCGGGAACAATGCCAGTAGTAACTGATAAATGAGCAATTTCCAGCATTGTAGGTCCCAGAAAAGACCAGAGTGTCAAGTAGGTAAGCAGTTGGTTTAGAAGCTGACATGAGCTTAGTCAAAATATCAAGAAGATAGTCTCAAAAGCTGTAATAACAGGGACCATCTGACTCATTGTATAAACATGAATTTTATAACACAAAATCTGCAGGAGTAACTGGAGTTGAAGAACTAATTTTGCTTCTGATCTCATCAACCTTGTTGCAGAAAAAGTCTAGAAATTCATGGGCAATGAATGGTGAGCAGCTAATACATGACTGCTTTTGAGTGAGTTTAGCTAGTGTCAAAGAGAAATCTGGGACTTTGTTTATTATTATTGATAAGCAAGAGAGATATGCTGCTTTCGCAGCATATAAAGCACACTTGTACTTCAATAAACACTCATGCTGAGATGAGCAAAAACTTCCAATTTTGATTTTCACCATTTATGCTCCAGTCTCATGCAGGCCTGCTTAAGAGCAAATGTCTCTTCATTAAACCAGGGTGTAGGCCTCTTCATTCACCTAGCTCTAGTAGTGAGAGGTGCAACTGAATTAAGGAGACTAGAGAGGGCCACATTTAAGTCACTAGGGAAATTTTCAACAGAGTCGGTCTCTACAGGGAAAGGAACAAAGACTTCAGGCAGCTGCTGGCCAAATGCAGCTACAGTGGATAGAAAAATGTGGCGAGCGGCAATTACATCTGTGCCGACATTAACAGGACAGGCTTCAAATTTAATGAGAAAATGATCTGACACAGCAGATGTGGTTGGCAAGACAGACAGATCAGAAAAAGCCCTCCCTTTAGATAAAACCAAATCAAGGGGGTTACCGCTGTAACGAGTCAATGCTTGAACCAACTCAGCAAACCCAAAAGTATCAACAAGCTCCAGAAAGTCTTTCCTTACAGGATCAGCAGCCTTATTCCTGAATATTGAAATCACCAAGAATTAGAATCTCATCAGAATGAGTAACAAGACCTGAGACAAATTCTCCAAATTCTTCAAGAAATAGTAAGGGCCGAGTGGTTGATAGATTATCACAATCTGGATTGAGCATTAGATTCAAAAGAATGGAATTTAGATTCAAGTTTAGAAGTTAACTTAAAAATAGACTTAAATATTAAGGCAACACCCCCACCTTGTTTATTTGAGCTACATGGGCATAAGTGTAGTCAGGTGGGGAAGCTTCATTTAAGGGAAGGAAAACATTTAGTTTCAGCCATGTTTCACATAACCCAATCATATCAAAACTATGTTCACGAATAAAATAATTTATTGGTAAGGCTTTGGTAGGCAGTGATCTGACATTTATGAAACCAAATTTAAGCGTCTTGTTAAAGTGATCAGTAGTAGGCAGAACTTTAGAGCTAACAATAGATAAATCAATCAATCAAGTTGCATTTTATATAGCACTTTCTGGCTGCCACAGCCACTCAAAGCGCTTTACAATTAATTAATTTACACACACAGATGAAATATTAATTGTAATAGGACACCTTGAACGATGTGTGGTCACACTTTTGATAACGTTAGATATTTGGCTTTGTAGATTATTAGGTACTTTGTTGCACATTTCACCACCTCCAGTGGTAGGAATGATTATTAGATTCTTGTGATCCACACACTTAGGAGAGGAGAGCTTGGGAATAATACATTAGGGTAGGGAGACGGTCAGTGTTATAGAACAAAGTAAGGGTGGCTATTGACACATACTTGTGCTAGCCGATCATTTCACTTGCTTTTCATCTGCCTATCCAACCGAAAAAAAGTCCAGAAAGTCTACCGCTGAGAGAAAGTAAGAAATATTTAATTCCCCAATATTGATATCGTGAAAAAATACAGCATGATCTTGAAGACAGAGACCTCAGCAGTCTCCTGAAATCTCTACTTTGTGGATAATTAAATATCATCCACAAAGCAGCCATCCAAAGACATTGTAGCCATATTTTCTTCAAATTCTCTTTACCCTGCAAAAAGACAGGGAATACAACTAAATTTCACATATGCTACATATATATATATACACACTTAGCACAAAAAAGTAAGGAAATGTGTGTTTGGTAGATTATTTCTTTGTTGTAACAATGCTTCTTGGCAATAAATCTTATACCGTTGGAAAGCCTGTTTATTTCCCTTTTAAATGGTGCCACATTTGTAAGGAACATGCATTTGTGGGATGAGCAGCAGAGCGGAGTATGTGGGTTGCACCCATGAAAAATTTGCCAAATCTTCTCTGCCAATGCCAAACAGCTTATTTTGCTGTTGCTATTGACTCTTGTTTTGAGCTTCTGGTACCCCAGGTGCTGACAATCAGGTGCCTGATATAAGATTTATTGCCAAGAAGCATTGTTACAACAAAGAAATAATCTACCAAACACAAATTTCCTTACTTTTTGTGCAAAGTTTATATAAAAAATTTTCATTAGCCCTTCAAAATGAAAAACTTTCAGAAAAAGGTCACACATCTTATTTGAGAATGTTATGTTGAAAAATGAGTGATATGGTGACAGTTTGGTATCATATTTATGGTGATGCGCTCAATTAAATGTTATCTCCACATTATGGGGACTGCTCGATTAAATGCAGGTCTAATGTAAATGGTTGCATATGCTAAGGTTAAGGGACACATTTATTACCCCTTAGCTCTGTAATGATGGTGTTGAGCAATATGTGATCTAAATGTAATAATCAAATTGAACATTTTATTTTAATGTATTAAGACATAGACTGTAAAGGGAGTGAATTTAAGCTTCTAAGTAGTACCAAGTTGTATTGAGTGACATGTAGAAAGTGTTCAGGATGAAAACTAAAATAATATATTTTGTTATTGGCCACAAAGGAAAATGAAATTAATATTAAAAATGTTATACTAATTTAAAAAACATACAGATTGTTCGCTAAGTTGCTTAGGTCACACTAGCACGGAGCAAATCACGTCAAATTCAGTGTCTGTACAAATTTACATGGTGATCAATATGAAGATCAAACTATAACCTGCACTTGATGGATACACGTGCTACTGATTATGAATACTGTTGAGTACCAGGATACGTGTAACGAGCTATAATAGGACACCTAAAATCAAAGGTTTGTAATTTTTTTATATTACCTGAAAAAAAGATGTGTAGAGTGTCCTTTTGGAATATTTTCTTTCTTAACTATTTTTTGTGTAACTCCCTTCAACCTTTACGGGAGAACACCGCATTGGACAGACTGATTTCAGAGCTCGTAGCAGACTGTTTTGTATATTGTCTATTCGTGTGTCTCTTAGCAAAATTGATTGTTCGCACCATCATCGTACTTATTTTTCCCGTCTGTCGACCGCAGAAGCAAAGTGCATGAACGGATAAGTAACTCATCTTCGTAGGAAGATTAAGAGCTGATCTGTTGCTTCTCAGGAGGCTGAAATATGATTTACAAATAATTCTAAGAAATTGTGTGCATTTGGGATATATATCTATCTATCTATATCTATATCTATATATATATATACACTCACCGGCCACTTTATTAGGCACACCTGTCCAACTGCTCGTTAACGCAAATTTCTAATCAGCCAATCACATGGCAGCAACTCAATGCATTTAGGCATGTAGACATGGTCAAGACGATCTGCTGCAGTTCAAACCGAGCATCAGAATGGGGTAGAAAGGTGATTTAAGTGACTTTGAACGTGGCATGGTTGTTGGTGCCAGACGGGCTGGTCTGAGTATTTCAGAAACTGCTGATCTACTGGGATTTTCACGCACAAGCATCTCTAGGGTTTACAGAGAATGGTCCGAAAAAGAGAAAATATCCGGTGAGCGGCAGTTCTGTGGGCGAAAATGCCTTGTTGATGCCAGAGGTCAGAGGAGAATGGCCAGGCTGGTTCGAGCTGATAGAAAGGCAACAGTAACTCAAATAACCACTCATTACAACCGAGGTATGCAGAAGAGCATCTCTGAACGCACAACACGTCGAACCTTGAGGCAGATGGGCTACAGCAGCAAGAACACACCGTCACTCCTTCACTAAAACAGGAACTGCTACAGTTCCATCAGCTCACCAAAAATTGGACAATAGGAAGATTGTAAAGACCCTGGCTGATGAGTCTTCCTTGTCTGCTGTGACATACATGATGGTAGGTCAGAAATTGCGTCAACAACATGAAAGCATGGATCCATCCGCCTTGTATCAACGGTTCAGGCTGGTGGTGGTGGTATAATGGTGTGGGGGATATTTTCTTGGCACACTTTGGGCCCCTTAGTACCAATTGAGCATCGTGTCAACGCCACAGCCTACCTGAGTATTGTTGCTGACCATGTCCATCCCTTTATGACCACAGTGTTCCCATCTTCTGATGGCTACTTCCAGCAGGATAACGCGCCATGTCATAAAGCTCGAATCATCTCAGACTGGTTTCTTGAACATGACAATGAGTTCACTGTACTCAAATGGCCTCCACAGTCACCAGATCTCAAGCCAATAGAGCACCTTTGGGATGTGGTGGACCGGGAGATTCGCATCATGGATGTGCAGCCGACAAATCTGCAGCAACTGCGTGATGCTATCATGTCAATATGGACCAAACTCTCTGAGGAATGTTTCCAGTACCTTGTTGAATCTATGCCACGAAGGATTAAGGCAGTTCTGAAGGCAAAAGGGGGTCCAACCCGGTACTAGCAAGGTGTACCTAATAAAGTGGCCAGTGAGTGTATATATATATATATATATATCCCTCTTCTCATTTTTTAATCATCAGGTGTTATACACTGTATATGTGTGTGTATGTGTGGGGGGGGGCTGAAGGAAGGTATTTTTGTGAGTATTTGTATGTGTGATTTTGTATGTATATGTGTGTGTCCTGTTAGCCCACTGCTAATGCACAGTTTAGCAGCCACCACAGAATATGCTAAAGAGGTTCTGATGCTCCTGGGGGTCGGAAAAGGGTGGGCCAAGGGTTTCTCCGCCTGTGTGTGTGTGTGTGTGTGTGTGTGTGTGTGTGTGTGTGTGTGTGTGTGTGTGTGTGTGTGTGTGTGTGTGTGTGTGTGTGTGTGTGTGTGTGTGTGTGTGTGTGTGTGTGTTGTGTGAATGACAGCCAGGAGAGCTCATGTAGTGGGTAAATATTGTAGAAGGCCAGGGTCTCTGGAGTGAGCGCTGTGGATCTGTGAACTCTGATCTGTGAGGGAACTCAGCAGGACTCTATCATTGACTCCACTATTAAATCAGACCTAGACACAATCTCACATGGATTCCCTCTGTCTGCTCCTACTAGGAGTTTAGCATGTCAGAAATTGATGGCAAGCCCCTCCTGGTACTGCAGCAGCCTTAGTAAGAGGTAATTGTACCTTCAGTTTACTATATAACACCCTTCAAATGATACAGCTCAAAGAAACAGTTGGACTGGAATCGTGAAATTTAGAGACCCTTACAAATAAATATGGTTTGGTTTCTTGTAGAATATGTGTATTTTAAAGCAGGATAAAAGTGAATAATTTTTCCAATTCAAGTAAAGTCAAATTTATTTGTGTAGCCCATTATCACAAATTACAAATTTACCTCAGGGGGCTTTACAGCAATACAACATCCTATCCTTAGACCCACGCATCAAATAAACAAATCCCTAAAAAAGGAAAAAAAAAACCTTTAACAGGGAGAAAAAATAGGAAGAAACCTCAGGGAGAGCAACAGAGGAGGGATCCCTCCCCCAAGACGGACAAACGTACAATGGATGTTGTGTGTAGAGAATACAACACAATTTACAGAATACAACACTGAAAGAGGATAACAGAATTACAATGGAATTACGAGATATATGAAGAATGTAAAAAGGAGGACACCAAGCAGTGTCCAGATGCCACCAGAACAGCCTAGGACCTGAGCCACGCGACAACCATCACCATGTAGACCAGAGAGGAGGACAGACTACACATGCACACAGGGGAGACGCACATCACACCATTCACATACATAGGAGAAGAGACAAGCAAAAACATTAGTCACAAATGGAAGAGAGAGAAGGATACAACATTGAAACAGGATAACAAAATTAAAATGGACTTATAAGATATAATAAGAATGTGATGAGGAGGACGCCAAGTAGTGTCCAGGTGGAAACCACAGCGAAGGCTCACATCACACCATTCACATACATGGGAGAAGAGACAGGAAAATGCATTATTAACACAGGACAGAGAGAAGGATAAAGACATCATTTAGAGAGAGGGAAAGCTATGTGAGAGAGAATACTTACAATAATCAATAATCTATACTCTATAATCTCTTTGGCAGGACAGTGATTCATAATTTAATTGAGACAGAAACCTACCCACCACCATGCAGTACAGGTCGTGAAGTACTCAATTTAAAGGCAAGTAATTGTAGGTTAAGGCAAAAAGATGAGTTTCAAGTTTGGATTTAAAGGACTCAAACTCTGATTGTCTGATGGCAAAAGGGAAGTTATTCTATGAGAATCGGTCCCGATAGAAAAAGGGCCTGCTGTCTACTGACTTCTTTTTAACTTTGGGTACACACAGGAGCCCTGTATTTTGAGAACGAAGAGCTCAAGCGGGAATACATGGTTTAAGGAGATCAGACAGGTATGATGGGGCAATCTCATTCAGGATTTTATAAGTCAGTAGAAGCACCTTGAAAACTTATCTAACATGGATAGGAAACCAATGAAGGGAGGCAAGAATTGATGTAATATGGTCAAATTTTCTTGTTTTAGCTAGGTTTCTAGCTGCAACATTTTGAACCATCTGAAGACCTTTATTACAGGAATCAAGTCTGGATAAAACAAATGCATGTACTAGAGTCTCTGCATTGGCCATGAACAAGAAAGACCAAATTTTAGCTATGTTATGTAAGTGAAAAGAGGCCAAAGGAAAGGCTGGGATCAAACATAACACCAAGATGTTTGGCTGCCACACTTAGTGAAATCACAGAGTTGTCGAGCGTTACTGTTACTTGATTAAATTGGTGTCTGTGTCTAGCAGGGCCAACGACCAGTATCTCAGTTTTATCTGAGTTTAATAGTAGGAAATTCAGTGATATTCAATTTTTTCACAGCACCCAAGCCAGTGTCTAAATTAATAATTTGATTACAATCATCAGCCCTTATATGGACAGCTGATTAATTCCATGAGTGTGAATAATTTGTTCAAAAGGTGAAATATAAAGAGAGAAAAGTAGGGGGCCAAGAACCAAGCCCTGAGGTACGCCATATTTAACATTAGATAATTTTAATGTAATGTTATTATAGCAGACACACTGTGTTCTTTCAGATAAGTAGGACTTAAGCCAAGAGAGATCTAGGCCAGAGACATCAAAATTACTATTTATTCTGTCTAATAGTATACAGTGATCAATGATGTCAAAGGCTGCACTGAGGTCCAGTAATAGAAGCACAGAGGTGGAACCAGAGTCCATAGCAAGTAAAAGATCATTTACCACTCTGGTTAGAGCTGATTGATTGGAGCGACAGACCCTGAAAGCTGATTGAAAAGGTTCATAGATAGTTTACTTATATATGGGTCAAAAGTTGTTGACACATAACTCGCTCTAGTACTTTAAAAAAAGAATGGAAGATCAGAGAATGATTGATAGTTATTAAGAAATCCTGGATAGAGGTGCAGTTTTTTAAGTACAGGTTTGAGCACAGCTATCTTAAAACTGCTTGGGACAATGCCTGTAGTAACTGACAGATTAAGAATGTCTAGCATCGTAGGTCCCAGAAAAGAATAGAGGTCTTTGAAAAGTTTTGCTAGTAAAGGATCAAGTAGGTAAATAGTTGGTTTGGAAGCTAACACGAGCCTTGGTCAAAGTATTAAGTATTAACAGAGATAGTCTCAAAAACTGTAATACCAGGAACTATCCTTGACTCATTGTATATATATAATCCAGATTATTGGATTATTTTGCTCCTTATTTGTTGAGCACTTTCCCTACCGTCTCCCCGCCTGCTGCCCAATGACTGCTGGAATAGGCTCCAGCATCCCCGCAACCCTGAGAGCAGGATAAGTGGTTAAGACAATGGATGGATATATATATATATATATATATATATATATATATATATATATATATATATATATATATATATATATATATATATATATGAATTTGGTAAGAAAGAATCTGGTGGAGTTGCTGGATTTGAAGAACTAATTTTGTTTCTGATCTCATCAACCTTATTGCAGAAACAGTCTAGAAACTCATGAGCCATGAATGGTGAACAGCTAATAGATGGCTGCTTCTGAGTAAGTTTAGCTACAGTGCCAAAGAGAAATCTAGGATTATGTTTATTAACATTAAGTAAGCAAGAGAGATATGCTGCTTTTGCAGCAGACAAAGCAAGCTTGTATTTCAATAAAAACTCATGCCAAGATAAGTAAAAATCTTTCAATTTTGATTGCCACCATTTAGACTTAGACTACTTTTATTGTCATTGCCTCATATGCATGTCTCACACATACAAGGGAACGAAATTATGTTTTACAAGGA
>NC_079215.1:13957192-13976519 GCF_029633865.1 Lampris incognitus | reverse complement strand
CCCATTTCAACACATTTAGTAGGGCGCCTCTCAGCACATTTGTAAATATGTCAAGTCACCATTCATATTTTACTGTTATTAGCATTGTCTCTGGATTTTATGTGCCCTTTTTTTTTTTTTTGTCGGGCGTTGTTGTTTTTCGTCTTCTTCTTTCCAAGGAAAGTTCTTTGTTTCAGCTCTTTTTCTGTTCAGACTCGGAGAACAGGGCTAGGCGCTGATGCCTTGGAGACTGGGTAGGTTTTTCTCTTTTTTTTCAGAGAGGGGTTTATGTATTCTTTATGATGTGATATACAGCCTGGGAGAGGGAACACTGGGAAAGAACATACCAACGCAAGGCTACGTTCTCTGCACGATACGAGAATAAAAATGATATGAGAATATCCGCGCTTTTGCTCCCTTTCTGTCAATACCTGAGGCTCCTATTTTAACACACCGAGCTATCAAGGACTCCAAGGTGCTCCTGCTTGATCTCCTACTTACAGATTTATCAAATATAAAACAAATAACAACAAATTTTATGCTGAGATCCATGAAAACAACAGTGTCATACCACACCATGCCACACTATATACGTATATATATATATATATATATATGTGTGTGTGTGTCTGTGTGTGTGTGTGTGTGTGTATATATGTATGTATATGTATGTATACATGTATATACACTACCGTTCAAAAGTTTGGGATCACCCAAACAATTTTGTGTTTTCCATGAAAAGTCACACTTATTCACCACCATATGTTGTGAAATGAATAGAAAATAGAGTCAAGACATTGACAAGGTTAGAAATAATGATTTGTATTTGAAATAAGATTTTTTTTACATCAAACTTTGCTTTCGTCAAAGAATCCTCCATTTGCAGCAATTACAGCATTGCAGACCTTTGGCATTCTAGCTGTTAATTTGTTGAGGTAATCTGGAGAAATTGCACCCCACGCTTCCAGAAGCAGCTCCCACAAGTTGGATTGGTTGGATGGGCACTTCTTTGAGCAGATTGAGTTTCTGGAGCATCACATTTGTGGGGTCAATTAAACGCTCAAAATGGCCAGAAAAAGAGAACTTTCATCTGAAACTCGACAGTCTATTCTTGTTCTTAGAAATGAAGGCTATTCCATGCGAGAAATTGCTAAGAAATTGAAGATTTCCTACACCGGTGTGTACTACTCCCTTCAGAGGACAGCACAAACAGGCTCTAACCAGAGTAGAAAAAGAAGTGGGAGGCCGCGTTGCACAACTGAGCAAGAAGATAAGTACATTAGAGTCTCTAGTTTGAGAAACAGACGCCTCACAGGTCCCCAACTGGCATCTTCATTAAATAGTACCTGTTAGAGCCTGTTTGTGCTGTCCTCTGAAGGGAGTAGTACACACCGGTGTAGGAAATCTTCAATTTCTTAGCAATTTCTCGCATGGAATAGCCTTCATTTCTAAGAACAAGAATAGACTGTCGAGTTTCAGATGAAAGTTCTCTTTTTCTGGCCATTTTGAGCGTTTAATTGACCCCACAAATGTGATGCTCCAGAAACTCAATCTGCTCAAAGAAGTGCCCATCCAACCAATCCAACTTGTGGGAGCTGCTTCTGGAAGCGTGGGGTGCAATTTCTCCAGATTACCTCAACAAATTAACAGCTAGAATGCCAAAGGTCTGCAATGCTGTAATTGCTGCAAATGGAGGATTCTTTGACGAAAGCAAAGTTTGATGTAAAAAAAATCTTATTTCAAATACAAATCATTATTTCTAACCTTGTCAATGTCTTGACTCTATTTTCTATTCATTTCACAACAAATGGTGGTGAATAAGTGTGACTTTTCATGGAAAACACGAAATTGTTTGGGTGATCCCAAACTTTTGAACGGTAGTGTATGTGTATGTATGTGTGTGTATGTGTGTGTGTGTGCGTGTGTGTGTGTATATATATCATTTTTTTCCAAAACCGTCAATGGTGTTGTAAGTGCTCAACTAATGAGGAGTGGAATTATATATATATATACATATATATACATACATACATACATACATACATATATACATATACATAATATATATATAGAGAGAGACAGACAGACAGAGAGAGAGACAGACAGAGAGAGCGAGACAGACAGAGAGAGCGAGACAGACAGACAGACAAACAGACAGACAGACAGACAGACAGACAGACAGAGAGACAGGCAGAGAAAGACAGGCAGACTGAGCGAGAGTCGGGGGGAGAGAGAGAGAGACAGACAGACAGAGAGAGAGACAGACAGACAGGCAGACAGAGAGAGAGGTTGGGGGGAGAGAGAGAGAGAGAGAGAGAGAGAGAGAGAGAGAGAGAGAGAGAGAGAGAGAGAGAGAGAGAGAGAGAGAGAGAGAGAGAGAGAGAGAGAGAGAGAGAGAGCTTTAGGAAGACACACACCGCTTGAAAAAGGGCAAGAAGGAGATATATATATATATATATACATATGCTTTTAGCATGGCACAAATAATGCCACGGTTGGGGGTTCGAGGGGACCCACCCATACTGCTCGGCTATGTGATGCGGGCGTTTCATAGCAAAGGGCTGTGTGTCCTAGGACTGGAGAAACGCTGTAGAAATGCAGCCAATCATTCACACGGAGACAATTTCAACAACAACAACAACGAGAGAGACGACACGACATCCAATAAGAAGCAAAGATATCAAACAACGTTTAAGGCAGGACGACACTATTCTCTCAACTACGTGTTGCATGTTGTCAGCGTGCCCAGTAAACTGGTCCCCCTGCACCCCGGTAGCCGAGTTTTTACGGCGCATGCACATAACCACAACGTCCCTGGTTCGAGTCCAGCCAGGGACCCCTGTTGCATGTCGCACCCATCTCTCTCTTTCTGTTTCCTGTCCGCCACATCACTATCCTCTACCCAATAAAGGCAACAAAAAAAAACAAAAAAAACTTGACCTCTCTCTCACAACCTTTAGTGGAAAGGCCATATCTATGGGAGTACACCAATTAATAAGTCCCCCTCTATACTAAATATACATACATCAATTTGATGTGTCCACTACATGGCCTGCGCTGGAGGAAATGAAGCCAGGAAGTAGTTTCCTTCATGCTTCAGGATGATAAACATGTTGCTGCTCGGCTATCTAATTTGCTGTGACGGCATTAATCAGCGTTGCACGGCAGGCAACGGCGACGCAGGAAGGACAAAAAGAGCCAGGGCATTATTCAATAGGAAGAATGATGCATTACCAATACACTTATAAAATTACTTTAATGGGGAAAATAGAAAAAAAACAAAAAAAAACAAGACTTACTGTTCATATGACCAAGGCTAGCACGGTCCACGTACACTTTTGGGGGAAGGGAAGTCACACAAACGGGCAATTTTTCGAGCGTTCGGGCAAAGTAGGCTCTGCTAGCGACTGGCGAACGTTGGATGAAGCGAGGGACATGAGCCTGTGGATGGCGGTACAGCGGAGAGAGGAGGGCTTGGGATGGAAAGACGGGGTTATATCAAAATGGAAAGTGAAACCCATCACAAAGTCCCTGCGCAGGGTTTGCTATTATCTCCATAAACCATTTGCGTACTTGGCCTCGGCACACAATCTTTCGTAATCTAATTATCGTTTATTATTTTTGACGACTTTACTTCCAAAGACAGATATGGGGTTTGAGACGGCGAATCGAATCGTACACTATATGAATTTTTTTTCTCTCCAAGTAATCTGAAGATCACTGTTGGAATTAATCTGATTATGGTTAATTTAGTAAATTAGGTATGCTCCCCCCTAAAAAAAGGATGGAGACCAGCTGACACCGAGTCGGAGAAATAACGGGGGGTTTTGAAGGGGGCGTAGACACGGGGGAGAGAGAGAGACAGACGTTGGACATTGGAAACCAAGCATGTAAGACCTGCAGAGGAGACAGCCATGGATGGAGGAGACTGGTGGATGGACAGAGACAGAGGCAGAGGCATGGTGGGACTGTAAGGAGGTCCCTGGGAGGAGAGACTGCCTAGGAGGAGAGAAGGTGGGGGATCCAAACCAGACCTCTAACAAGTGATTATACTGAAGCCCCCCCACCCCCCATTTCTTCCCGAGGGCATGGGGACATAAGAATGGCAGGCTGGCAGTTTCTGTGTGTGTGTGTGTGTGTGTGTGTGTGTGTGTGTGTGTGTGTGTGTGTGTGTGTGTGTGTGTGTGTGTGTGTGTGTGTGTGTGTGTGTGTGTGTGTGTGCACGCACCCTGCCTGTTTCAGCATATTGTGCCCTCAAACACAAAAAGATGATTAGTGGGATTTTCAGTAGGCCGAACAGCATGCCTTTAAGACCGAGACAGCTGGTAAAGGATGTTCAAGATGAAATGGTCCTGGGGTCTCCTTGCAGCCATTTTACTTGAACTAAGACACAGAAGAAGAAAGAAGAAGAAAAAAGAAGAAGAAGCTTTTTGGTTGGTGTCGCTGTGTCTAGGAAGCAGCATACATATTCCACCGACGGATACCTACCTAAACATCTGACGGTGACCGAGAGGTGGAGGTGGCTATAAACAGCGCCCTCTCTCTCTCTCACACACACACACACACACACACACACACACACACATATAAAAGGTGTCCCTTTGGCCCAGGGGTTAAACACACATATTGACTTTAATCAAACTAAACGCGTACTCGCAGCCTTATATTAAAACGAGGGCCCAGTCGCTGCGTTGTCTGGGAGCTCATATAAATCCAGCCAACAATATCTATTTATTCTTTTATGCAATACGCCTTTAATAAACATAGTGTCAGAGGGAAACCAAATCATCGGCGACTGAGAGCATGTAAAAAAATCAATTAAAACGAAGTCACGGAGCTGGCTGGCCAATTGTCTGTGGCAGTTATTTGATATAATATGGTTAATACTACTGGCTGGGTAAATTAACACAATTTTGCCATAGTAGACTGGAGCGGGTTGGAGGTTGTGTGTGTGTGTGTGTGTGTGTGTGTGTGTGTGTGTTGGGCGGGGGGAGGGAAAGGAGGAAGAGGAGGGGAGGACACGGCGTTCCCGCGGGGGGACCTTTGGAAGTCAGAGTAATACAAAGCTGGGAGTAAACAATAGCAGAGGCTGACCAGGGAGGACCCCGGGTTGCAAACGAAATCCAACAGGATAAAATTAAAGCCGGGGTTCATTTGCGGTCACTTAGACGCACGGGTCACGATCCCCCCCCACCCCCCACCCCCACTGCCCCCCCTTTCTATCTCAGCCTCTGCGTGTGTCACCCTCCGTCTCACCTCTCCTCGTCCATTCACCTTTGACGTTTTGCGAGCAGCAGCTCTCCGTCTCGCCCACGTCCTTCCTCCCTTCCTCCCTCCCTCTCGGCCACATGGCTGGTCATTGTTGGTGGTGCGCTGGACTGTGATGCATTAACATCGGTGGATCGTTTATATGGTGTCACGGCGCGATTGATTCCAGGGAGCAGAGGGGCGGCGGCGGAGGCTGCCCCCCCTCCCCCTCCGTCCCCGCCCCCCCCACACAGCCTACTGGGAGAAGGAGTTGGAGCCGGGCGCTGAGCTGGAGGGTGGTGCTGAGGGTCACAGCACATTGTTCTCCCCTCTCCACCCGTCTGGAACCTGTCACACACTTGTAATGGATGGTGAAAGAAGGGCTCGGAAGAAAAGAGAAGGGGAGGGGGGAGAAAGCGGGGGGGGGGGGAATCATTTAGGAGCACTTTTTGAGGGGTTTTTTTCTCTTTTTTTGTTTTGCGGTGACTGTGATAAATGTGGATCAATCAAGTCTTGCGGCGTTAGAAACAAGATGATACAACACGCCACGACCCCATGCTTCAGTGCTGCGCCTAGAAAGCAGAGCAGGTGAAAGGGAAGGGGAAAAAGCCTGCAGGTTTTGACGGTGACGGTGAAGCTGCCGGGAGCGAACGCAGAGGCGGAGGAGGAGGAGGAGGAGCGACAGCAGCTCGGTCCTTCTGCAGAGACGAGGCAGACTGCACGCTGACAGCGGCTGAAAAGCTGGGTGACAGAGACGGGGCTCCTAAGAGGTGTCACGACACAACGCCTCTCATCAGCAAACGGCAAAAACGAAGACACGGAGCAGGACACTGGGCGACTGCGGCTCCCCTGGACACGCGTGTTTGTGTTTGTGTTTGCGTGTGCGTGCGAGTGTGCGTGCAGGCGTGTTGGACGGCGTAACTTTTTGGCACGCCAAAGCTTGCAGCTGGGGCCGATGTTGCGCGTCAACATCGAGGAGCCACGGGTGTGTTCAACATGCAAATGACATCGGTTCAGAGAGGCCCTTCCCTGGCTGCGCTCTCCTGTGAGCCGCTGGAGCAAAACCAAATCCCTGTACTGCAACCATTTCATATAATGACATTATCTGTCAGGCGGGTTACACGAGCCGGTGAGATATAACACGATTCAGTGTGTAGATATCTCCTGATTCCAACTCTCTCTCCCTCTCCCCCACTCTCCCTCTCCCTCTCCCTCTGTATCTCTGGCATCTTTTTACACAGTCTCCTGGTAATCTACTCTAGATGGGGTTTTTTTTTTGGACTGGGGCTGGAGACACAAAGGCAACGAGGCCTAATTAAGACACTTTAGTCAGCGATCACAGTGGGCAGATGGCTGTCTATAGCGGATCCAGATCTAACCACGGGACACCGTGGAGTTGAAAAGAACAGCCAAAGGGGGCACTGCGAGTGGGCTCCCCAGCTAACTAGCCAAAGAGGGATTGGAGGGAGTGAGGAAGAGAGTCAGAGATGGGAGTGAGGGTGGAAAGGTTGAGCTACGAAAAGGAGACCCCCACCCTGACTTTAATAATGACGAAGATGAGGCTCAAGGGGAGGTGAGTTCGGGCTTAATGAAGGTTAGCTAAGGGCCTTTTTACAAACATTATGGGACACTATGTGTCTATGAAGACAATAACCATGTCTCCACCTGCAAAAATTGTCAATCTACAGAAAAAAAGGATAATTGAAATGGTATAATAAAATCCCCCAAATTAGCATAAAAATTTGAACGATTGCTTGAGTTGGATGAATTTTTAATTCTATAGATCAAAATGCAAGAAATTGCAATGGAAATGTATCATGAAGTCACATGAGCAGCAGTTTCTTGATCTTAACTGGTCCATCGCTCTCATAGGTGTGGCAATAAGGATATATGATGTAGGACACGTTGGCCAACGATCACGATTTCATCTGCTTAAACACATCTGATGGACATGCATCTTGATTTGCGTGATTTTATCTTTTCTAATATATTCAAAAATTGAAGGGAAACCTGATTAATGTCACACTCGGATATGGTTTGGCTAACTACTTGGCCAGGGAACTGACAGTGCGGTGGGAAATCCATACACGAAGACAACAAGCTCAATCTCAGTGACCTGCCATTGTTCTTGCTCAGCTCCAATACAGAACAGCGCGTCTCCTTCACCGTGTTCGTCGATCCTCGGCTGGCCCTTCTCCAGCTACCAACAGATCAGAGGATTATGTAAGCTGGAGGGGCCTCGAGCTAAGTGTGCTGAGAATTACTTGTAGGTGTGATTTGACAATACACGTGCCAACGCCATCGCCCCTGTCTCACATCTTGCAGTAGACGCTGGTGATAGAATATCCAGAAGGGAAGAAAAAAACAAAACAAAGAAAAAAAACCAAAACGGTTGTTTTTGTCAAGTTTACTCAAGCGCTATATTTCACCCCTGCCATGTTTTTATTTGTCATCTGTGTGTGTTTAAGAGAGGTGGGGTGACTGGGAGAGGGACAAAAGGAGACGAAAAGCTACGTTTCAACTCATTTCATATTTTACCCCGAAGAGGTGGTGTGTCATTCACAGCAATGACATTACGAGTCACTATTAATTTGTTCACCCCCCCTTTTTTTTCTTCCAATTGTACCTGGCCAATTACCCCACTTTCCCAGGCCGTCCCGATCGCTGCTCCACCCCCTCTGCTGATCCGGGGAGGGCTGCAGACTACCACATGCCTCCTCCGATACACGTGGCGTCGCCGGCTACTTCTTTTCACCTGACAGTGAGGAGTTTCACCAGGGGGACATAACTCGTGGGAGGATCAGGCTATTCCCCGCAGTTCCCCCTCCTCCGTGAACAGGCACCCTGACTGACCAGAGGAGGTGCCAGTGCAGTGATAAGGACACATACTACCCGCATCCGGCTTCCCGCCCACAGACACGGCCTATTGGGTCTGTAGGGACGCCTGTTCAAGATGGAGGCAACACAGGCATTCGAACCGGCCATCCCCATGTTGGTAGGCAACGGAATAGACCGCCACGCCACCTGGACACCCCCCTCACTCTTATTTCTTTACTGGAAGGGGGCAACCTGTCATTGCAGGGAACATCTTGTGTCATAAAAGACAATTAAAGACAAAGCTCACCCCAAAACAGGTAAAATGCTAAACACGTTTGGATAAATTTATGTTGATCCATGCTACTTTCATTATGGGTTAGCATACGTTGTCAGTGAGCCCAATAATGGGATTTTTGAATCCAGCAGAATACTTAATCAGGAGGTTCAGCTCTCTACGTGTTAACACATTTTGCCAATGACGGATTTCGTTTTTACTTTTGAGCATTTATCCCCCCCCAAAAAGGTCGGTAATTAGCAGCGTTAGCGAAACACATTTAAATCTTCGCAGTTCATACTCAACTGCCTTTACAGACACATCATGCTGCATACACACTACGATGAAGAAAGAGCAAACATTTTTAGGGCAACACAACTGCAGACAGTTGACACCGCTCTTTGAAGCTGGTACAGTGACAAGCCTCTGAGCTGCGAATCAATGGACGAACATGGGCATCGGCAGCCCTGCCAGCGTGGTGCCCACTCCTTTGAAACTACCTCGCTGAACGTATGCGCTGCGCTATTACCATCCGTCCATGACTGTCAGCCCGAATCTGCCTCTCCAACTGGTCATTTTTATCACTTGCCAAAACTGCCAAATGGTGATAAACTTTCAAGTTAGTTTTTTTAAATTTCATTTCCCATGAGTCAAACTGAGCAGGAGTCAGCTGGAATTTGTAATGAACTGCCCAGGGGCAAAAATATTCTGTTTTTCCCCATACAGGTATGTGCAAAAAAGAAACTAATAAAAACAAAGAATAGAAGAAGAATATAATGGGGTCTGTCTATCTATCTATCTATCTATCTATCTATCTATCTATCTATCTATCTATCTATCTATCTATCTATCTATCTATCTATCTATCTATCTATCTATCTATCTATCTATCTATCTATCTATCTATGTTCTTATCTGAATAGTATAGTACTTTTCAAAGTCAAGTTACAAAATACTGAACAATCAACAAAAATAATACAACCAAAAAATAGATCCATCCATCCATCCATTATCTAAACCGCTTATCCTGCTCTCAGAGTCGCGGGGATGCTGGAGCCTAGGATGAAAAAAAATATATTTAAAAGCAATAAATGAAAAAGAGTAATAAATTCAGGTTTAGATAACCATAAAAATGAAATTATAGAATGGCCCTGTGGGGGAAAAAAAAAACAGATTTGAAAAGTGATTTAAAAGCTCAGCTCATCAGCTAAGTTGTTTCAAAGTCTCGCAGCCCTGACAGCAAAAGTCCTACCAACTTCTGTCCTTATTCTGGACATTAGAAGTACTGTAGGAGCCACTCCATGCAAGGCCTTAAATGTTATCAATGAAAACAAAAGAGATTCTAAAATGCACCAGTGAAGACATGACAAAGTAGGGGAGATATGGTCCTGTATCTTTGCTTTGGTTAAAAGCCTTGGTGCCCAATTCTGGGCACACTGGACCCATTATACATCTCCTCGGCTGAGGCAGGTAAACAGAGCATTGTAAGAAGAAATAAAGGTATGTTTATTTCTCATCACTACCCATGCATTTATTTGTTTTCATAATACAGGCAATACATAATGGATAAAATAAGACTGAACAAGCATTTTCTTAGGTTGCTAAAAAGCACTAAGGCCTGAGTCCAATTTAACAGGGAGACATTTTTTGATATCCAGTCCTTAACGTCAGCCAAACAACTATGCAGAGAGGCAAGTTTGTTTACCTTGCCTGGCTGTATAGACAGGTACAACTAGGTGTCATCAGCATAGCGATGAAAAAAAAAGTGTGGTTGTCTAGTTAGTTGACCCAGGGGAAACATAAAAAGAAAATAAGATGGGACCCGGAATTGAGCCTGGTAGCCCTCCACATGGGATAAAGGCCTCAGATGGGGCAAACACATTAATGGGAACAGGAATTTTTCTTTTAAACATGAGAAGAACATGTCCAGGCCAGTTTCAGAAATACCAATCTGATCTTTCAAACTACCGAGGAGAATTGATTGAACTACAGTGTCAAAAGCAGCATGTATTTCTGACCAGCACAAGCAAAGAGCACATATCTACTTTGACATATTATTCATCATCCTGATTTAGGCAGTCTCAGTGCTATGCATCCAATGAGAGCTGGATTGGAATGAAATATTTTTTTTTATCCAACACCTTTAAAAATAACCCAAATCTAACTTTCTCCAAGTTTTTTTTGTTGCAATAAACAAAAATGAAAAATGGCCTGTAATCAGTGAGAAAACATGAATTAAGACAAGTTTTATAAAGAGGCTTAACAATGGCTACATTGAAGGTATAATACAAGATTGACATATAAGATTGATTATAAGATTAATTTCACTGAAAATAAGACTGATTGGGTGTAAGACTGACACCTGTGAATGTGCAAGGGATCTTATTCTAGACAAAAATATCCCTGCTCCCTTCTCAGAACAGCGTTGCATAAATGCCTCACACACAGTTATTTACAGAGAGAGTAAGTAAAATACATCCTCCCATAAACTGGAAGTAAGACCAGTTTGGAGGATGTAAATTTTAGCTGTAATAATTGTGTCCATACCATCCCCTTGTAAAGCAACAGTATACATTGGCAGTGTAACAGGTGATAAGTAGCTAGCCAGTTAGCATGCAGGTAGTGAAAAGAGTGCTAACACTCCCTAAAGACAGTTGATTAGCATGTCCTATTGTGCTATAAAAGCCCAGGTTTCCTTTGCTTTGTCTGAGGCTACTTGGGAGGCATATGGAGCCTTTTCAGTTTGACAACAGGCTTCTCTTCAGCCATTGTCCCAACTCCTGCCTCTGTTGTTGCTCTGTGAATGCTTGGAAAGGTAGATTTGGGTCCCATTGGAGGAAACTTTGAGGGGGGAAACTAATTTACAGTCCAATACCAGGAGCTAAATGCAGGTAACAATGACAAACCCACTGAAAGACAGAACTGGAGAGAAGTTTACGTCACAAACACATCACTCCACTCAGAGTCAAATATTGGCTAGAATGAAGTAAAACTCTTCCATAGTATGCCTATAAAAAAGTCAGGGCACACAGGACACTGTTAACAATAGATACAAGTCTTGGTCAAATAGTTTCTACAACCAAAAATAATTTTGTTAGTAAGATATGTGGACTAGAAGATGGGCTCCTGTAAAACTGTGCCAAATAGCTCCTGAGCAGATACGAGCTTAAACTGACTACGAGTACCACAGTGAGGACATGACACATCAGGAAAAGGAACCAGGCATGAAATCATGGACTTGATGTCATCAATCTTAAGAAGTTGGTTAAAAGCTTTTCACCACGTTAAAAGTCACAGATACACTAGGAGAAGTAGGGTTCACAAAGTGATCATATGTACGGAAAACACACACACACACACACACACACACACACACACACACACACACACACACACACACACACACACACACATACACACACACACACACACACACACACACACAGGGATTGTGCATATTTGTAGAATATTGGCTCGGAGAAGCATTTTTCCCTTGCCTATTGGATTTATATATATATATATATATATATATATATATATATTGAAGTCATGTAGCAAGTTCTCCACAAGTTAGTAGAGGACCACGAACTTTGCTTTTTGTCTTTGGGTCAACTCTTACACACTTGCTACAAAGGCAGCAAATACTTTAATTTATCCAGGGGGAAAACAAACACAAGGATTGGATTTCCCTTAGTGGAGCATTGGAGTTATGGAGTTGAGGGTTAAAGACCATAGATCATCAAAAACAAGTCAAAAGATAATTGGTATGGGATAACTGAGACAGTTATCTTGGATTTATGTCCAAGAAACATTTTTGAGATGCAGTGCCCTCAAAGAGGTGAGCATAAACAATACATATGTTGTGGTCGTAGCTTGAAATATAAACTCAACAAACAATATAATAATAATTGAAATCAAAGGGAAAAAAATAAAAGTATTGCCATGGTCATGGGTTGGTACAATATTCAGAACAAAAACCATTTAGTGTTTCATCAGAGTGGTTGTTAAAATCCCCAGCAATAATAGTTTTATTACTACAAAGTACAATCAAAGATAAAAATGCGGTGAATTCAGGTAAAAAGTTGGCATTATTCTTTGGGGGGAAAGACACAAAGAATAGGGGGATTACAGTAGACTTTAGGGCTTTGTACACAGCCTTTTCAAGGTGGGAACTTCATTAATCCGCCTCAGCGTTCAGTATATAAATTACAAAGATGGAATGGGGGGGGGGGGTTCATTGTTGTTCCGGTGTTAAACCGGCAGGGGAGGTAGTCACAGAGCTGAACCGACATCTGGATATCTGTGTAAAATGCCTTTTGACTATACCTGATACTAGTGCCTCAAAGCTACAGTAAAAAAGTGTATCAGCAGTTGATACTATAAGTCTTTTTTTTTTGGATTTCCCCCCCTTTTCTCCCCAATTGTACCCAGCCAATTAACCCAATCCTCTGAGCCGTCCCAGTCACTGCTTCATCCCCTCTGCTGATCCGGGGAGGGCTGCAGACTACCACATGCCTCCTCCAATACATGTGGAGTGGCCAGCCACTTCTTTTCACCTGACAGTGAGGGAGTTTCGCCAGGGGGACGTAGTGCATGGGAGAATCACGCTATTACCCCTGTTCCCCTCCCCCCTGAACAGGTGCTCCAACTGACCAGAGGAGGTGCTAGTACAGCGACCAAGACACAAACCCACATCCGGCTTCCCACCCACAGACACGGCCAATTGTGTCTGTGGACGCCCGACCAAGCCGGAGGTAACACGGGGATTTGATCTGCTGATCCCCGTGTTGGTAGGCAGCGGAATAGACTGCCACGCTACCCGGATGCCCACTACAAGTCTTTTAAAAACCAACAGCAAGTCTACATATTGACCATTGATCCAGGGACACTATAACATCATCATCAAGGGGATGCACTTCAGGCTGTGCTCACCAAGCTTCAGCCAGGTGTTAGCATGCATGAATTGAAAGTCCAGATTTCTAGAATTGAGAAACTATCAAATAAAAGTCTGAATTGTGAATGACCTCACATTAGGATCACACATCAATAGTCTTGGGCACATATTTGCAGGAGTGTCTAGAACAATATCTTCCTTTTATAAGTGTACAAGTGGAGTATAAGGCCTTATAATATCAACAATGACTGGACTAGTAGAACATAGCAACATTACAACTAATGGGGGGGGGGGGGTATAAAATATACAGCCAAATCCTACCACACGGGATTGTCAGACAGTGAAGAACTTACATGAGCTCAGAATTTAGTGTTGTATGCTAGAGGTTCTTACCTGATCTATTTTGGTATTGAAGATCCTGAGCAAACAGATTGGGCTTATTCTAGAAACAAAATATGATGTTCACAAAAGGAATCCCCAGCAAGTACCTTATGTCCAGCTTGATATGAGACTGGTGAATGAAGCTAAACTTCCCATCATCAATGGTGGGAGAGGGTAATGGGTCAGGAATAAGTTTTAAAAGCCTTCTTGTTTGTCACTGAAATTTGTCCTCCGATCCAAAGAGAACAGCAAAGCCTGATGCAGTAAAGTGCCCAAGCAGCAGCCTGGGGACTACCTAGTTTAAACTGAGAACACGGTGCCACAATAACAGAAAGAATCAACTTTATGTACAGCCACATGGCAGACCATAAGTGGGCTGATCACGATCGCTGAGATAGAGTTGGAGAGCTAAGTGAATGGGTGGCGGGCCTCCAGGGTCCCTGATCTCAATGATGAGCACAGTAGCTTTAACAGTCCACCCCACTCTAGTGGGGTGGACTAAGGCAGGCTAATGGCTAGGTCAGCCAATGTTCTCATTCCCATCAATGTAGATGGAAAATGATAGTGCTGAAAGGAGATGTGATAGGGGAGGAATACCTCTCCAGCGGCTGAAATCTGTTTTCCAACAGCAGATTGAACTGATGAGGCAATTCCTTCTCTTTGTGTGCCCTTTCACTGATAATGGACTACGGTTTGGTGACACATGGTGTTGAGCGCATCAGTGACTTACGCCTAGCCGCACAAAGCTAGCCCACAAACATTACTTTGGTCATTGTGGTTGGCAAGGCTAAATAGATATTAATATGTGTTAAGGGTGTCATCAAGTAACAAAAACCACAATTATTTTGCAGGTGATTGGATAAGCGGGCAGTCAGAGTCACAAACCCAGTGATGTAGAAACAGAGCGCCATATTTCCACATGCACCTGCATTCAAATATTAACCTCACTACCACTCACAGATCAGTCAATGTAGCTAGTAATTATTTCTATACATGATTCTTGTAGTCTTTTTTAAAATTAATTCTATAGTAGCATCGATGCTAACCGATGCAATTACTGTTGTTCTCCAAATATGGAGCTGCTAATCCTTGTCATATAAACCTCACTGATTTGGTCCGGCTACCAGCCACGGGGCTTAATCGATTTTCAACGGATCCTTTCCAGACTATATCACACATCTTGAAAACTGAGCTTGTGAGATTTGGGCTGACTTCTTGGGGCTACCCTAGACCTGGCTCCAAGACAAATCTACTGGACCTCTTTGTCTGACAGGGAGGGGATGAGGTGTTCTCCTGTGCTTGTGGTCGGATCAAATAATGGGATGGTAGCATTCAAGTCAGCATCTGCACTCTAAGAGCTTTCATCAGCAAGAGTCCAAAAGCCCAGCAAACTCTTATTTAAAAAAAGCCTTGTAATCCTCAAGCTCACAAATCTCCTGCGTTAGGCTCAAACAGTCCAGGAAACTTACGAGGGCATGGTGCTGCATAAAGATAAAAACAGTTGCTAACACTGAAACTGAGTAGTTGGTGGCAAGCCTTTTAGCTTTTAGCATTTAGCTGCTAGGGGCTAACTAGCACAGAGTACAAGGCAAAGATTGAGGTTAAATACAGAGTAAAATTCAAATTGTTGAAAATGAATAAATGAAATTTAGAAAAAAGAAGAAGGTGTAATATGAGTAAAAGCCAGATAAATAAAACGAAAGCAGAAAACACGCTGCAGCTTGCAAACAGCATTCAACCAGCTGAAGAAGATAGAAATATCTATCTATCTATCTATCTATCTATCTATCTATCTATCTATCTATCTATCTATCTATCTATCTATCTATCTATCTATCTATCTATCTATCTATCTATCTATCTATCTATCTATCTATCTATCTATCTATCTATCTATCTATCTATCTACACAAGAAGACTATGGCAGTTGTGAAAACAATGTAGGACTTGTTAGAGGTGTAATATCAGGGTATAAATACATCCTCTGTATCACAGATGGGGAAAAGAAAGAAAGTGAGCATAAAGAGAGCCATCCATCAGTCTCCCAGGGGAGCGGGACAAATTAAAGCCCATAAAAGGCCCTCATTACTGGGGGCAGCTCTCCTGTCTCAGACTCCTTCATCCTTCCACATCACCTCTTTCCCTCTCTCTCTCTCTCTCTCTCTCTCTCTCTCTCTCTCTCTCTCTCTCTCTCTCTCTCCACACACACACACACACACACACACACACACACACACACACACACACAAAAAGATATACACGCACAAAACACCATCACCACTTTCAGGGGGAAATTATACACATAAAACACATATATATATAACACATAACACATCCAGGGCTGCTGCTAATATGTCCACATGACAATGTCCACAGGCATTGGCTGATTCATTCCACACTATTGTGGAAGCACATACACACATCCTTTGCATATTGTATTTTAATTGATTGTTATAGCGGTTGATGAAACCATTTTATGACTGTTTTTGTGCTCAGTTACGACACTATTCTATCATTCAGTCAGCACTTGGCCATTTGCATTTAGTTCTTTTTGATTTTTAGGGTGAAACTGAAAATGCATAGCATTTGAACCTTAGTACAGCTCAATAACGGTAGACCTAAAGTAGCGAAGCTCAATGAAATGAGAGGACAAGTGCCACATATATCTGTACAATCTCTAACTCGGGAATGAGGCAAGATAATATGATAATAATGTAGTATGATAAAAAAAAAATTTGGACCCCCCCCCTTTTTTTTCTCCCTGGTTGTACCCGGCCAATTACCCCACTCTTCTGAGCCATCCTGGTCACTGCTCCACCCCCTCTGCTGATCCGGAGAGGGCTGCAGACTACCACAGGCCTCCTCCGATACATGTGGAGTCGCCAGCCGCTTCTTTTCACCTGACAGTGAGGAGTTTCACCAGGGGGATGTAGCGTGTGGGAGGATCACGATATTCCCCCCCAGTTCCCCCTCCCCCCCGAACAGGCGTCCCAACTGACCACAGGAGGCGCTAGTGCAGTGACCAGGACACATACCCACACCCGGCTTCCCACCTGCAGACACGGCCAATTGTGTCTGTAGGGACACCCGCCGGAGGTAACACAAGGATTCGAAGTGGCGATCCCTGTGTTGGTAGGCAACTGACTAGACTGCCATACCACCCGGATGCCCCACGTGTATGATAATTTGACTGCACTGTCCAAACTGGATTAGCATCCAAAACAACTAAAGCCACACTGTATTGATGCATTTAGCGGTTATGCCACCAGACAAAGTCGAGATGACAAGGACACGAGTACTACAACTACTACTACTACTCCTACTACTACTACTTTCAGCTGCTCCTGTTAGGGGTCGTCACAGCGGATCATCCGTTTCCATCTCTTCCTGTCTTCTGCATTTTCCTCTGTCACACCAGCCACCTGCATGTCCTCCCTCACCACATCCATAAACCTCCTCTTTGGCCTTCCTCTTTTCTTCTTGCCTGGCCGCTCTACTATATTCAGCATCCTTCTCCCAATATACCCAGCATCTCTCCTCCACACATGTCCAAGCCATCTCAATCTTGCCTCTCTCGCGTTGTCTCCAAACCGTCCAACCTGAGCTGTCCCTCTAATATACTCGCACCTAATCCTGTCCTTCTTTGTCACTCCCAATGAAAACCTTAGCATCTTCCACTCTGCCACCTCCAGCTCCACCTCCTGTCTTTTCATCAGTGCCACTGTCTCCTGACCATATAACATAGCTGATCTCACTACCGTCTTGTAAACCTTCCCTTTAACTCTTGCTGGTACCCTTCTGTCGCAAGGACACGAGCAGAGAAGAGAAATATGAAATGTGAGAGGGAAGGCGATAGCAAAAGAAAAGCTGCTCTGGTATCCTTACTAATAACCCAGCCCAGTTGGCTATAACTCCCCCAATCTCCCCATTCTCTCCCTCAGAAATTGGCCTAAAGACTAAGTACAGAGTTATGCGAGGGTTCTTATTTTATTACGGGGCCTATGTAAATAAAAGAAATTCACCATCGATACAGGCACACAAAAAAAATCTGCTGAATCCCTAGAAATCTCCACCATGAATTATTGACAGCCTAATGGGACTGGGGGAATGGTGCTGGAGTGGAAGGAAGCCTGAGAGCAACCAGATAGGAGAAGTTTTAATATCGTCTATTTGAGTCTGTGTGTGATGTGTAATACTCCTCCTCACCGCTGCCACAGACACACACACAGACACACACACAGACACACACACAGACACAGACACACACACACACACACACACACACACACACACACACACACACACACACACACACACTTTTGGCCTGTGAGCAATTGGGTGAGCAGTTGGCCTTGGGACTTTAATAACACAATTAGAATATTAACAGATGCTTTTTTTTGTGTTTTGTGTTGCATCGCACTTTAACATGGATAATTTTGGCAGCACAAAAAGGGTCGACGGAGTCGAAACCATCCGCTCAGAGAGAGCAAAATGAGACGGCGCAGTACTTGGGGGAATTCGTTCCAGCGCTCGTCCACAGAGACGCTAGAAAGAGGCCCGTGTAACATCTCATTTTATTTTTCTCAACCCAATGTGAGGCCCCACTTTCTACTTTTGTCTTTCAGCTCATATTCAGACACAAACTGCATACTCAATGATTATTTGCATTAAATTATTAATATGGCAATGGTAACTGTGCTGGGCTTTGGAGTCAGTGCAACCGGCGCACATTCTTTCAAGATGAACATGGCAGGAAAGAACTTCAGAGCTGGTAGCCCTCATTTAAATCAAGTTAGAAAAGAAGACACTATTGATTTCGCACTCCCTCACACTCATTGGCTCGGTTTGCCTTCAAAAACATTTTTTCCCCCCTCTCCTTCCAATCGAGGGTCCTCACAAAGCTCAAAACAAAGAGGACAGAGTTTTTGAGGCTAATGCTCTCATTCACAACATGTGGCTCGCGCTAACAAGACGGCGCGGACTGAAAACAGGCGGTGCAAAACTTCCCGCACGCTCGTTCAGCTTCTACCTGTTCCACCAGTCAGTTTGGGACGCACAGGCGAAAGCCAGACATGTCAAAAAAAAATTAGAGCGCCATCACATTTTACAGCCCATCTTTTTGCATTGTAAGCCCTGTTCTCTGACTGCTACTGCAATGTTCAACCCCCCCCCCCAAAAAAAACAACAACCTAGAGGTGAAATGAGCACCCAGTCGGTTAAATCTGTATTTTTGTTCCAGACCTTAACAATTCAGCACTTTTCAAAGCACGCATTTCTCCGTCATCGCCCGGCTTCAAGGTATCGTACGAGACAGAGTCGAATGTGTTGAGTCTGACTCGCTCAGCTCAGGATCAATAGAGAGGAAGAGACACAAACGCCAGAGTCTAATTGATGGTGCGCTCATGACTGCTGCCCTTCAGAGAACAAGGGGCTTATTATTTGCCCGTTGATGATTTGACACAGTTTGATCTGCACGCACCCAATTGCGGGGCTCCTTCGTCAGGGTTTGTTTACGAAGCGACTGATCAAAGGGTCCCCTCGTGTCTCCGTGTTTGTTTCATGTAAGCATGCCGGGGACAGTATGGCTGTTAGCACCATATAGTGCTGCAGCAGTTTACATTTCAAGTCCACTTCTTCAGTGTCGCACAATCTGAGAGACATCAAGCTGTAACGTGAAGTTTTCACTGAACAAATTTTCTGGAAATAAATCGATTAATGATCAATAACACTAATAA
>NC_079215.1:13937192-13952192 GCF_029633865.1 Lampris incognitus | reverse complement strand
GTAGCGGCACGGCCTCGAACGCACGAGTATTTGTTGAGCCACGTGTCCCTCCGGGCAGTGCGCTTATATAGAAAAATACCTCATGCTGATATTTCAGAGCCCCGCTTAGCATAACGGAGCCGGACGAGCGTTTGTTGACTTTAATTGACGACTAACGAACGTGTATTTTACGCAGTTACATCCCCGACGCCGCCGCCGCCGCCGTGTCAGTTTTGCTTCCCTGGAGCCAAACATCAGCAGAGGAACGATTCGTTTTTACATTGTTTCATTTTTATGTACAATTAGCTACACTGAAGAAAAAAGCTAGCATCACTTAATTAACACTGTTGCAATGTGATGCGCTTCACTGGCCGCACAAGTGTAGCCTCCTTTGATTGGTCCCTTTAAGGGCGTGGGCCACGTGGTTACTTTAACTGAATCATTGTTACATAATTGTAACAGCGGGCAGGATGGAGGCGTCGTGTTTAGCGCGGTCGCCTCACAGTAAGAAGGTCCTGGGAATCGAGCCCCGGGGTAGCCCAACCTTGGGGGTCGTCCCGGGTCGTCCCCTGTGTGGAGTTTGCATGTTCTCCCCGTGTCTGCGTGGGTTTCCTCCGGGGGCTCCGGTTTCCTCCCACAGTCCAAAGACATGTAGGTCAGGTGAATCGGCCGTACTAAATTGTCCCTCGGTGCGTGTGTGTGAGAGAGTATTGTAGTACTTGAGTCAGGACTCGGGTCCGACTCGAGTCCTGATTTTCAGGACCCGTGACTCGACTTGGACTTGAGCACCAATGACTCGGACTTGAGCATTTACTGCATTCGGACTCGGAAGTTGGAGATGAGGACACGGACTTGTTAATTGATAAAGACTGTTTTTTTGTTTGTTAGTTTTTTGGTAATAGGCCTTAATAACCTGGCATAAGATATTGATAGCTATATCAATACCCTAACATTATTCAGTTTCGTGCCAGGGCAGGCACGTGTCTTCCACCTACAAGCGGATTCACGTGCACACCCTCATGTTCAGTAACAGTTAGCGCTAAGATACCTAACTCGAACTCAGCTCAGACTCAACCTTGATGACTCGGACTCGGACTCAGGTAATGGGGACTGGACTCAGACTCGACGCGGACTCTTCTTTGAGGACTCGGACTCGAACACTGGGGACTCGAGACTCGACTACAACACTGGTGTGTGTGTGTGTGTGTGTGTGTGTGTGTGTGTGTGTGTGTGTGTGTGTGTGTGTGTGTGTGTGTGTGTGTGTGTGTGTGTGTGTGTGTGTGTGTGTGTGTGTGGGCCTTGTGATGGCCTAGCGGCCTATCCAGGGTGTCTCCCCGCCTGCCGCCCAATGACTGCTGGGATCGGCTCCAGCATCCCCGCGACCCTGAGAGCGGGATAAGCGGTTCAGATAATGGATGGCTGGATGGATGAATTGCACCAGTATGTGTGTTTGTGGCCACTCCTTGTATGCATTGTGTGGTTGTATGTTACTGTTGTTATCTCTGAGCACGCCGAAACAAACTCCAAATCAACTGTAAAGTTGATACGGCAATAGATTATTGAATCTTGAATCTTGATTCTCTAACAAAACTGCTTTATCAATACCAGAGCTGTCATTCGCTGAGCGCCCACAGAGTGACAGGACTTTAACTCTGTCAGTTGTGGTGGTCATAACCGGCCCCATTCACACACAGTACAAGTAGAGACGAGAGAGACAATCGACTGTACACACACGGCCGACTGCAGTTTGACCAGCGAAACACACACACACACACACACACACACACACACACACACACACACACACACACACACACACACACACACACACACACACACACACTCAAAACAATCCCAAATAGTGTTTGTGCGACTTTGTTGTGAACAAAGCCCCACAGGATCATCGTCTTTAGTTAGAAGTAGGTCCAATACTGACTACACATGTTCAGTTACCTACCTACAGTATGCTGATAATGGGACATATTATTCACGTCTACCCTGACTGGTGCTTGATACTGACCATGTAAAACAAGATGCTTCTGCAGCAGGTCAAATGAGCTAAAGTTAGCTTGTCTGACTCACGTTTCTTGTGTGTGTGTTTTTTTTAACAAGCAACCCAGAAAAGCAACACATCAGAAGCACTTCAAAACTTTTAGCAAAAATTTCCATTTTTTGAGCTCGTCGAAAGGGGCACTTCCACACGGTCAACACCGAGTGACAACACAGAAGGGCGGTGTTAAGAGGGAATATAAAAGAAAAAGCACATTTTGCCAATTTGTTTTTAACGAATGACGATTATAAAGTTAATAAAAGAAAAAGCTAGATCTTTAAAGTCTTACGACAGCATTTATTTTTAGATGCACTCAGTCAAACATTTTTGGAAGGGTCGCGACCCCATCCGCCCAAATCTAGGCAGAACCTACAGCAAACCTGAGACAGGGCCCGGTTTTTGTGAAGATGTACGGCAGAAAATGTGGATTTGCGCCGACGCAGTGGCACATTGCGTTCAAGACTACCCGGATATGGTATATGATATATGGCGGCACAGCGGTTAGCGCTGTTGCCTCACAGCAACAAGGTCCTGGGTTTGAATCCCGGGGTTGTCCAAGCTTGGGGTCCTCCCAGGTTGTCCTCTGTGTGGAGTTTGCATGTTCTCCCCGTGTCTGTGGTGGGGTTTCTCCGGGTGCTCCAGTTTCTCCCACCATCAAAAAGACATGCATGTTAGGGTTAATTCTCCTTCCTGTCTGTGCCCCTGACCGAGGCCGGGCAAGACGAACTGGAGTTGGTCCCCGGGAACTGCATGGCGGCTGCCCTCTGCTCCTAGCCACACAGCTAGGATGGGTTAATTGCAGAGTGTAATTACCCCACGGAGATCAATAAAGTATCGCAAAATCCAAAAAAATTAAGAAGGGAATTTTTGACTTCAAATGTCCCGCATCCATGCCGTTTACTCAGGGTAAACAACAAAAATACGTGGTTATTGAACTATATTCATGCTATTTTTCTTATAATGCATTTACTTTCTAGAAACAGGATATATAGTCATTTGTTTAGCACACGTGTAGTTTTGTTTGTTCCCCTTTTTCTTGCTGCGAGGTCCCCGGTGCTCGGTGTGTTGGTTATAAATGACAATACATGTACTTGGGCAGCATGGAGGCGTTGTGGTTAGCGCGGTCGCCTCACAGCAAGAAGGTCCTGGGTTCGAGGCCCGGGGTAGTCCAACCTTGGGGGTCGTCTCGGGTCGTCCTCTGTGTGAAGTTTGTATGTTCTCCCCGTGTCTGCGATGAGTTTCCTCCAGAAGCTTCGGTTTCCTCCCACAGTCCAAAATGTAGGTCAGTTGAATCGGCCATACTAAATTGCCCCTAGGTATGAATGTGTGTGTGTGTGTGTGTGTGTGTGTGTGTGTGTGTGTGTGTGGGCCCTGTGTGTGTGTGTGTGGGCCCTGTGTGATGGACTGGCGGCCTGTCCAGGGTGTCTCCCTGCCTGCCGCCCAATGACTGCTGGGATAGGCTCCAGCATCCCTGCGACCCTGAGAGCAGGATAAGCGGTTTGGATAATGGATGGATGGAATACATGGACATAGTATATACAAAATGGACACTCCGGCCGCCGAATAAATCAGTGAATAACGTTCAAACCTGAATACAAAAAGTGTCGTACACATGTCTTTATTAGAGGGGAAGAGGAAATTGATGGCTCTGAGCCCTGACTCTCCTGACTATTTCCCAGCTGAATGAAATAAAGTAGGCTATGTTACTTTAGATTGTTATCAAGCTGGCTCAACACTGTTATTCAGGGGTGTGATATCCCCAACCACTTATGGCCTATGATTTAGTGACATCACTGGCCTATAAAGCATCATATCAAAAAAATTTTTTTTGAATTCTGAAATATGAAAACTCATATTTGCGGATTGTATCCTGTTGTTTCCGACTGGCAAAATCTGGTTCACGTTTTCCAGGAAATTCTGCATTTTCCACACGATGGCATCGGTTTCTTCTTGGGACAAACTTTTTCAGTGTGTGGACAGCTTCATCCCACGCTTCTTTGCTTCTACTGGCAGTGTGCTCACATAGTGCAGCCCGGGCTCCGTTTAAAGGGATGCTAAAGAGGAGACGAGATCCGATTGGGCCATTCAACACCGGCCCCGACCACATCTGCCGATAAGAGATTGTACCTCTGCCACGCAAATACCAAAAATGCACTTAGCAAGTTTTGACTCACGAAAACAGGGCCCAAAATGTCAGTTTGTGAGTGGATCAGAGACCAGGAGCCTGTGGCGCTTTGCATCATAAAATAAGATATTGTGAAACTGTGAGCGGGTCTTCCTCCATGGACCCTTTCCTGACTAATCATATTAATTAAACTAGTTGACTCCACATCCTCACTAGATTTAAACCTAGCACACTCTCTAATCACCCTCGACCTGCTGAATGACGAGTCCCTAGTGCCCGAGACCAGACGATGGGACGGTGTTGCTACGAGTCACTTTGGCCTTATCAGCCCCCTTCTCTCTGAAACGAGACGACAATGAAGACAGCTCAATTGTGAAAGGGTCTTCCTCCATAGGCCAGTCTAGTCTCCATAGACTAGACTGGCATTAAGATTTGAAGTACTTGTGACGCGATAGTGTCTTTTTCTTTTTCAAAGATTAGGTCTCACAAGTGAAATTTGGCAAAGTTAAATAGTGAAACAAAGGTAAAAGACGCCATTAATCAACATTTATCAACAACAATCACGTATATATGGGGTTAAAATGGTGATTGTGTGTGGGCATTCTCATGTTTGTCTCAACATGAGGACATTTTTCAGCCTTTGTGCAGAAGCGAGTCGTTCCTCAGTATTACAAAGTGATGCACAAATAGGTATCAGACAAGACAAATGAATCAGAGTTTTGTCATTTTCTCCCACACCTCCATCCTTGCAGGAAAGAGGAGTTCCCGGAGTAAGTGATAAGTCACACTCCTCAGCCCACGTGCACTATACATTAAGCAATTAAGAAAACAAAAACCTCTACATCGTTTGCTGTGTTAGATCAGCTGGTGGTCACTTGGTTGGTGTCTCGGTGTCTTTTGCACTGGTTAGCCAGTCGGCCTGCATCCTACACAGCGCCTCCTTAACTGGGAGGCCAGCGCTTATCTCCGCACTCCTATGAGTTTCTCCATCCATCCATTATCCGAACCGCTTATCCTGCTCTCGGGGCCGCCGGGATGCTGGACTCTATCCCAGCAGTCATTGGGCAGCAGGTGGGGAGACACCCTGGACAGGCCGCCAGACCATCACAGGGTCCACACACACACACACACATTCATACCTAGGGGCAATTTAGTACGGCAGATTCACCTGACCTACATGTCTTTGCACTGTGGGAGGAAACCGGAGAACATGCCAACTCCACACAGAGGACGACCCGGGACGACCCTCAAGGTTGGACTACCCCGGGGCTCGAGCCCAGGACCTTCTTGCTGTGAGGCGGCCGCGCTAACCACTGTGCCACCCGTGCCGCCCAATGGCTATGAGTTTCTTTTTCTTTCTTTTTTTTTTTTTTTTTACAATTTATGACAATGGAATTCCACTCATCATCTGTGATCTTGAAAAAAGTCTGAATCGCTGTTTTTAAAAACTTTTTTAAAGCCACAATCTTGCACTTACCTCCTTCTGCACTTGTGATAGCCACCGCGTCCGTACACGCCAATACCCTTGGCATCATCTCCAGTCTCTAATTGCGTTATCTGTGGAATGCGCATCATTACCATGTTGTGCAACGTTATCCATAAGATAGGAGGGAAAACACGGGACTGCGACGAGCCTCTTTGAGGAGGGGGTCTAATAAGTTCCATTGCACTATCTACCTCAGCCGCCTGCCAAGTTCTTCATAACTATGTAATGTCCTCATGCATTATGAAGACCTGGCTACGATTGAAGACGGCACAGTCAAAAACAACAAGTGATCAAACATCCTGACGTTGACTGAGGGGAAGCTGTGATGGCATGACCTTAAACACGCTCCGGCTCCCCCGGTGGACAGGATGTACCAGCCCCCCCCTCCCCCGTCTGTAAACAGTCCCGCAATATCAAACGGCGGAGGAAGTCGGGGGACTCTAATGTTTGCTCCTCGCTTGTGGATAGGGGATGTTTCGCCCAGGGTCTGCGTCCCGCCATTATAGGATACTCAGGACCCCAGCAGTAAACTATCAAAGACGGCGAGACGGCGTATCTTATTCATCAATGGAAAATATTTATATACGTATACACCCTTGCCCCTTTCGGAGGGGGGAGGGGGGGAGGGGCATTCCCTTTTGAAAGGGCAGTGATCTGCTGGCAACAAATGAAAAAGTTACAAAGCATCAAGTAAGTGTCTGGGGGAAATGACATTAAAAATGCCATACACCGGGGTGGAAAATAAATAAATAAATAAAACAAGCAAATTAAAGCGAGAAGAAATTCTTTAAAAGAAAAATGATCAAGTGCAGCCTGATTGATCAGCGATGGTTTCCTTGGGTAACTGTCCAGCATTGCTTCTGATTTAGTGCGCTTGACAATCAATAGAAAGTGCTCGGGGTGGTGTTTTTCTCATTAAGGGTAATTCATGGTGTGGCCGGTTTGGCTAAATTACAGATTGCTTCGCTCACGTCGACACACGTCCTCGGTGCCTCTCACAAATTAGGTGGCGGTGCCCTGTTTCGCCGTTTTCCTATAGTGGTAACCTGCAGCACAGGGCACCGAGCGGGACTCGATATCGGCTATTATGAATCTATTATTGCCCACGAGTCACTTGACAGGGACCTTCGCCCTCTCCGACGACGATTTTTATAGCGCAAACCCCACTCGTCTCCACTCCTGCACGGATTAATCCAGCGGCAGGATAGGTTGTTTTGGTACCGTCAAAACCCGAGACTGTTTACTCGTCGATGCATCTGCAGCCTGTGACTGTCAGGGTTTCCTGAAAACCCCAAAGTAATGGCTGAATCCTATTTCCATTTCCTTTTTTAATTGCTCCTGTATAATGAGGTCTCTATTTAACCCGGGTTGGCCTCCTATTGACAGGGCCAAGTGGATGGGAGGAGGTGTGTGTGTGTGTGCGTGTGCATGTGTGTGTGTCTGGGGAGTTAAAATCCCAATCCTGCAGGTCTGCGACATCACTCCTCAAAATACGGTGTGTTTTTTGGCAGTATTTACAAGCACGCCACTCAATGGATGTAGACCTGGATCAGGTGTCTGGAGTGGAGAACAGGGAAGTGACCTGGATCAGGTGTCTGGAGTGGAGAACAGGGAAGTGACCTGGATCAGGTGTCTGGAGTGGGGAACAGGGAAGTGACCTGGATCAGGTGTCTGGAGTGGGGAACAGGGAAGTGACCTGGATCAGGTGTCTGGAGTGGGGAACAGGGAAGTGCACCACAGCACTAAGCTCTCATGCCTTGCAAGGGTGGATAACGCACACAAGCCTGACTAGATGGGCAAGTGCTTGAATCGTGGAATAAAATGTATAATATGATGGTAATGGACATGCACACTTTCTTCTCCGCTGATGAAGACTGATGAAGACTGGTGAAGACTGATGAAGACTGGTGAAGACTGATGAAGACTGGTGAAGACTGATGAAGACTGGTGAAGACTGGTGAAGACTGGTGAAGACTGGTGAAGACTGATGAAGACTGATGAAGACTGGTGAAGACTGGTGAAGACTGGTGAAGACTGATGAAGACTGGTGAAGACTGGTGAAGACTGATGAAGACTGGTGAAGACTGGCAGTAGGTCCAAAATATTCAGTATGCAGGATTTATTTTTCTGTATACTGGACAATCAATGGTGTTTTCTTCGTAGGGTCACATTAAATAAATGGTCCAACAGGATAAGCTGGGCATCCAGGTAGCGTAGCGATCTATTCCGTTGCCTACCAGCACGGGGATCGCCGGTTCGAATCCCCGTGTTGCCTCCGGCTTGGTCGGGCGTCCCTACAGACACAATTGGCCGTGTCTGCGGGTGGGAAGCCGGATGTGGGTATGTGTCCTGCTCGCTGCACTAGCGCCTCCTCTGGTTGGTGGGGGGCACTTATTCGGGAGGGGGAACAGCGTGATCCTCCCTTGCGCTACACCCCCCTGGCGAAACTCCTCACTGTCAGGTGAAAAGAAGCGGCTGCCACATGTATGGGAGGAGGCATGTGGTCGTCTGCAGCCCTCCCCGGATCGGCAGGGGGGGGGGCAGCAACCGGGACGGCTCGGAAGAGTGGGGTAACTGGCTGGACACAACTGGAGAGAAAAAAAAGGGGGGAGGGGGATAAGCTGCTGTAATTTGTAATATTAGTTTGCGTCACCAATTGATCCGCTCCAAACACTCTTCTGCCACTATAACGAACAAGTTTGTCTCTTGTTTCCCCAGCTGTCCATCACGAAGAAGAGAAGTCCTGATGGGCCGAGTTGGGACCACTCGACTTATGAGAGTCGGTGGCTGCAGTAAACGTGCAGGCAAGAGCGGCGACCTGATGAAACGGTGGGGTTAGCGTGAATCCCTTTGTGTGCCTGGATGTGTACTCCCATGTATGCTTGTGTGTGTGTGTGTGTGTGTGTGTGTGTGTGTGTGTGTGTGTGTGTGTGTAATTGCGTGGAGCCTGTGTTTTATGATTGAATGAAAGGAGGACTGCAGCGAAAAACCCCAGGAAGATGAAGGCGCGGGCATCAATTCGCCGCTCCGGCGGCGCGCTAATTCAAAGCCGTTCTATTTGCCCACTGCTGCCTGGCAATAAAATGTTGTCAACTCAATAACTGCACATCTTGCTGTTTAGTGTATAATCGGGGAGCACCTTGTCTCACCGCAGGCCTCCGAGCCACTATTAAACCGGCAGACGTACCGAAGGCCCCGAATGCAGGGGGAACTAATCAAAAAAACAGGGTACGGTACGCCCAAACGGAGAGGTAGGCTGAGTGGCAAAGAATGACAGAAAATGACAATCAGCGCACAACGCCGGTGCGCCGCCGCGTGCTTATGCCAGCAGAAACGGCTTAAATACACCTCCATGAATATGCAATTTTTGTATGAAGAGTTTGACAACAAAGAGCCCACCACGTTGTTTTTGATGAGGCTGTGATTTGTGTGTGTGTGTCTGTGTGTGTCTGTGTGTGTGTGTGTGTGTGTGTGTGTGTACAGACACCAGGCAAGGCAGCTTCCTACCATGCTGTCCTACTTGCAGCTGTGATTATATCCCGAAGAAGGGAGGCGGAGGGGGAAAGTGAACGCTGTTTAGAGCCGCGGCGTTTAAAGTTATTTAAGCCACTTAGCGTCTCTGAATCATTTAGCCGCGTCTTGTTTCGAGCCGCCCAAAGGAGCGCTATCATAACTGATCCGGCAAATTCTTGCTGACCCATGTAAAAATCTGAACCGCCGGTTGTTCTCATTCGGCTGCATCTGTAAAAGACAATTCCATGTAAACTGGGGGGGGGGGGGGGATACACATTTAGGCGGGATCGCTGAGCGGGGACGGCAGGAGCAGCCAGAGAGGGATGGCGAGATGAGTCACCGCAACCGACGGGGTTTCCAGTAGTGAGAGGAGGAAAAGGGACCAGGAGGAAGGACGGCCTATTGTACATAGAAGACACACAGAGCGCCGATGTGTCATTCCTCCCACATCTCCATCCATCCATCCATCCATCCATCCATCTATTATCCATCCATCCATCCATCGCTGATCCTGCTCTCAGGGTTGCAGGGATGCTGGATTCTATTCTATCAGTCATTGGGCGGCAGGTGGGGAGACACTGTACACAGGCCGCCAGGCCATCACAGCCCCAGCCCCCCCCCCCAACACACACCCATTCATTCCTAGGGACAATTTAGTACGGCCGATTCACCTGACCTGCATGTCTCTGGACTGTGGGAGGAAACCGGAGCCCCCGGAGGAAACCCACGCAGACACGGGGAGAACATGCAAACTCCACACAGAGGATGACCCGGGATGACCCACCAAGGTTGGACTACACCAGGGCTTGAACCCAGGACCTTCTTGCTGTGAGGCAACTGCGCTAACCACTGCACCACCATGCCGCCCCTCCCACATCTCCCTGATGGAGAAATTATGGGAACTAACCGAAACTTGCTTTCTGTTGTTATGTTGCATACCTTGTCGTAATTGCCGTTGGTTAGGAGAAAACAAAAATACACCGCAAACACTGCACTTGTCTAAACCTGGCCATCAACACTGCTTTTTACTATGCATAGCGCACAGAAAATGGAATTTCTTTTGCCACACAATTTTACATGCAGATTCCCTTTCCTGCTTATTTTTTACAGTGTACATTTTAGCCATTTTATTTTTTCTTACAGCTCACCTATGAGCTAAGAGCAGTAGTAAAACGGTCCTCCTCTTGACTTAAGTAGAATTCACAATTAGCCTGCTAGCTAGATAGCAGAGGTCTCTGTAGTAGGTCCCCGATGGTACTGTACGGTAGATGAAGAGATTGAACCACCACCATCAATGGCTGCCTGTCTGAGATTGGCTGCTGTAATTGCTACCCACTCTGTAACGCTCACATTCCATCACACTTTATTAACGCCCCGTCATCCAGTCAAAAGCTAATCTTTTATTCTGTTTTCCAATTATTGTAAAGCGGCAGGCTTTAAATGAGGAGGAGGAGATAATGAAATTAACTTCCTAACTTAGAGCAATTCTCCATGGCACAATGATCAGATATTCTCTTGGTCTGGGAAATGTATGCTAATTTTATGCATCTATCATTAGTTATTACCATTGCAGCAACATAAAACACAGTTTTCTTGAACAATTAGACTTAAAATGGCGCATTCTAATTAGCCAGGGGACCCTTACGTGCATATTAAAACTGTTGTAATTGAAAGGCCTGAACTTTTGACACTTTTTGAAGCAAGTGCTTGACAGCGACGACGGTTTGTTTACATCATGCAGCATCCTCTGTGCTCGGTTTCAAAGACTCTCTCACAATACCTGGGAGGTACGGTGGGAAATCAGGTTTTCTCCTCCTAGTCTTGCATTTGCACCTCGGTGCAGTTATTTTCTTCTAATCGCTACAACATTTTAGATGTAAATTTTTTTTTCTTCTTCTTAAAATTATATTTGCCAAGGGTTGGGTCACGTGGGTAGTTTTAACCTACCCCTAAAAAACAAAAGGTCCAAAAAGTTGAACCACAAGGTGTTCAGTGAAACCAAGTGGAATAAAATAACCTCATATTCTCTACTGTGTGACATTTCTATGCCCGAAATATCCATTATTTGGTGATACCACTAAATTATGTGTTGTAGTATACTATAAAGTATTGCATATTCGTAGCCATAGTAGATCAAAGGCCAGCTTGCATATGATATCATGTACTCAAGATAAAAAGGTCCACTTTTTGGGAAAATAGACCTCCCCCATCCTTTTAGTAGGCTGACTATAGTCCTGGTTTGGCACGTGGCGGCCCTAATTGTAAATTACTCTGAAACAACTGATCAAGCAGTTAAGTCACAAACAGAAAACAGAAAAAAATCATGCATAGATGAGACACATAATGCGAAGCCCTGTTTAAAAATAATTTTAAAAAAAAACAATTGGTGCACATAATCAGACCAGTTGCTTGATATCAAATTGTGCAATTTAGCATTGTACGCAATATTTAGCATGACAGTAATCAGCTACATGTACCGCCATGGCACCGCCATCGGTGGCGTGCCCTCACAGCGTACCGATGAAAACTAACAAATCCGCTGTGGCAACCCTTGGGAAACAGGGAACAAGCCAAAAAAAGAAGAAGAAGTAATCAGCTATGTGTACATGCACTGTATACATACGCCCCTGCAATCTGACACATCAGCTGAGGCTCAAGGAAAGATCCCGGCAGTGATATATAAACTGTTCAGTAAACTCAAAAGTTCACTGATACAAGTATTTTGCAGGGAAGTACTCCAAACTAGCCTGAGTAATTGTGCATATTTCTTTCTTCTCAGTCCCATTGCTTGTGAATTAATTTGGCTCTGTTTAGGTAATGAATCTAACACTCAATAAGCAGCCGGTACCCTCTGCCACCAGGCCCACAGCGTCAAATTCCCCAGATGAACTGCCATCCCTGCCCTGCTCATCAGTCACCCTGGGCAGCCTCTCCCCAAACGGGACCCCCTGACGCCCTGTAATGGGTGTTTGATGACCCTCATAAAAGGAGTCAATGTATTGATGGAGCCCTTTGAGGACAGACCTAATTTGTATGAGGATCAATTCAGTCCATTCATAGAAAGAGAACTAGTAGACATGCGGGTAGGGGTTGGGGGTGGGTGCAGTGGGGGGTGGGGGTGGGGGATTAGACTTCAAAACACAACATTACACCTGTGACCTCTCAGCCCTGTCCGCGAGCTCGTGTTGACAGCCACAATTTGTTTTAATGATAGTCTGATGTGCTGTTATTAAATAATTGAATCCTTCTCAGATCAGATTACCATGTAAAAAGATGGCACATCATATTATGCTCTCGAGCGTCAGTGTTGTCTGTCACGCATGGCACCCGGTGTCATCAATTTTCACGAGTGGGCTTGCATGTATGCAGCCTCGTCACCATGTGTAGGTGTGCTATTCTGGGCGCGATATCAGCCAGGGTAGAAGGATCACACGAGTGGTAGGTAAGTAACTGTCCCATCATCAGAATAATCCTCTTGTACACGCACATTTGTAAGCATACGGCAGGGATGCCTATGGAGAATGTGCCATTTTGATTCACTAGCTGTAAACAGACAGATTCCCCGAGTAGAGTCCCTATTAAGGCAAACAGGACCAAACTTCACTAGTCTCATTTGTCTGAGAAAATAAAGTCTTGAATGATGAAACTTTGAATACGATCTGTACGATCGTAAAAATAAGCCAGCAGGATTTGTTTCACCCACAAGAATAATGCAAACAACAACGACAATAACAACAATAACACAAAGCAGTGATTCATTTTGTTGACTTAAAAAGAGGACCATCTGTATTACGAGCTACACTCAGTGCCATTTTCCATAGACTGATATTAACAATAGTCCGATGCGGTGTCCAGGTGAAGCCCAGCTGGCCCGGCCTCGGCTTACCTAATGAGACTTTGTGCCCGTGGTGTCTCGGCGCACCTCGCCATACCAGCTCCATCCCGCTCCACCCAGGGAAAAGACGTAGAGGAGGAGGAAGGGGAGGGGGGGGGGCTACGAAACCCAACGCAACCCCATATCATTTACATTTGCAGATTCAGAAATGAAGTCCACAGAGAGCCAGCCGGAGGAAGGGAGAGCAGCGGAGCGGAGGGGGGGGGGGGAAGAGAAGGAAAAAAAAAGAGTAGAGGAGGCAGGAAAGGAGAAAGGTGGGATGCTCTCTGACCGTGACTGCTTCCAGAATCAGGTCAGTTTTTTTTCTTTCTTTTTTTTTTTGCTCCCTCTCGCTTCTCTTCATCTTTCCTTCAGCGGTACAAAGCGGAGGGAAAAAGTGAAAGGAAGAAAAAAAAAGAAAAGAAAAGGACATTTGCCACCGAGGAGCTCTTGTTTTACGAAAACGGTGAGGGTGGGGGGTGGGAGGGGGCAAGAAAGGAAAGAGAGACTGGAAGGTGAAGGGATGCCAAAGAAGCAAAAAAAAAGATCAGCATAAAAGAAGGAGGCATTAGGGTAGGGGTGGGGGTGGGAGGGGGGGTGTCAAGGATGGGGAGGTTTCTTTTTTTTTGGAATGCAATCCAATGGCAGGTGCTAGTGGTGAGGAGAGGAGCGAGAGGAGAGGAGCGAGAGGAGAGGAGCGAGAGGAGAGGAGCGAGAGGAGAGGAGCGAGAGGAGAGGAGCGAGAGGAGAGGAGAGCGAGAGGAGAGGAGCGAGAGGAGAGGAGAGTGAGAGGAGAGGAGCGAGAGGAGAGGAGAGCGAGAGGAGAGGAGAGCGAGAGGAGAGGAGCGAGAGGAGAGGAGAGCGAGAGGAGAGGAGCGAGAGGAGAGTCCCCGCGTCTGCAGCTCCAATAGAGGATGTGATGAGACTGCATGGCTAATGAAGCAGCGCTCCTCTTGGGTTCCACAGAGAGCCCAGCCTTTTCTTACCCCCGTTCATCATTAATTCAACAACGTTGATAATTTCATTAGTTTTTTTTTTCCTTTCCTTTCTTTTCCTTTTTTTTTTTTAACTTGCATTTTCCAGGGGCCTTTATCAATAAATGATGGGCGCTGGACCAGGGGCTGCCCCTGCTTAGCTAAACACACACTTCGCTCCCTCTTTCCTTCCTTCCTTCCTGCTTCATCTCTTTTTTTGCACACAGACTGTACGTGAATAATGGGAGGGGGGTAATTCCAGCTTTTGTTTGAAAGTGGAAATGCAGATTCAAGTGTGTGCAGGTATTCAAAACAAGGAGGTCGGGGCAAGAAGCTCTCTGCTCTATAGTTCCTGCTGCCATTAGGGGCAGTTGGGAAACGGGCACACTGTCCTGGTGTGCTATAGGCCCATGTTTGAGTTCAGCACTCAGTATCACTTGATTTAGAAAAGCCTCCAAACTCACTGCTCTATACTGCAGAGCTTTAGCCCACATGCACGGTGTGTCTCTCTCGCCCTCACACACACAGACACACACACACACACATGCATGCAATCACACGGACACACACATTGTTTCTCGGTCTTTTCGCTAAATTTGTTTCTATTGCTTTATTGCACGTCGAGCGTCTTATGGCAGCCTTTACCGTTAAAAGCGCCTTTGAACAACATCGGACTCGAACACGCACGATGGGAGGGAATATTCTTAGACCAGCCGTCCTGGGACCCAACATATGGTGCTTCCAGTGACATGGGGCTACCTCAGGTAAATAAACCCGTATCTGGCACACCACAGCGGGCACGGCCTTGGCACGGCTGTAATGGAGAGAGCTTGGCCGGGGTTGGCACACATGGCGGCGTTGGTGTGTGCAGAAACACACACACACACACACACACACACACACACACGCACACACACACACACCTATATACACTAACTAACGTACAAGCATACTTAACAGATACAGATCGATAAATGCGTCCGTCTGCCATCTATACAC
>NC_079215.1:13817192-13932192 GCF_029633865.1 Lampris incognitus | reverse complement strand
AAAAACTACCACCTTATTACTAGGAAATTACAAGGTAATTTCAACCTTATTTCTAAGAAATTACGTTATAACTACACCTTATTACTAGGAAATTACTAGGAAATTCCTATGTAATTTCCAACCCCCTAAAATAAAGTGTTACAAAAGTATTTTCTGAAGCAAAGTAGTAGTGAAGCAGACGTTCACCGTCAACAGTTTAAACTTCAAACAAATTAAATTTGAACCATCGGATACAGAGAATAACCTGAATAGATACACCTTTTCCCATTATAAAGTTAATTGTCCCCTTCCCCCCCCAAAAAAACCAGTCATTAGAATACACTGCTAGGAACCGAACCACGAGGATGGATCACCATGGCTTACTGAGGACATATGAAATAAAAGACATAAAATAAAAATGATATACTGTCTACAAACCGCTGGAAAAGAGGAAAGCGTTGGGCAATGAAAGAGCGGGGCAGAGCAACGGTAACAGGAGTCTCATCATCCCGAATGGGCAACTGCGCTACTATTTGAGCCGAGAGCAGTAAGGGGTGGGTACTGGGAAAGCGCACATGAATCATATGTCTGGGATTTATGTCCCCGACATTTAATATGGTGGGAGTGTATTTCTGTTCAGAGCCATGTGGTCCCAGTAAGGCCCGGACAGGGAAAACAAATCCGTAATGGGGACACAATTGAATCAGGTGTCTGGTCCTCTTAAGGAAATTAAGTTGTCGCCAGAGCGGGAGCACTTAATGAAAGGCCGGCCCGTGGACAGTGACGAATGGAGGGTGACACTGGCAAGACTGTGAGGCCGCCACAATATCTGCATTTGGCCCGGTGATGATTTTTCATCCATGAACCCCCACCATTCAATGCATCTCTCTCTCTCTCTCTCTCTCTCTCTCTCTCTCGTCCACACACACACACACACTCACACATGCACTAAAAAAATGTCTAAGCCCTGTTCCAGGTCTAATCCTACATCTACACAAGGGACACATTTGCTCCTTTTGTGGTTATTACCAGCCATTTATTTGGATATATATTCATGGGAATGATGGCAGGTAATAAGAAGGGGAATCTTCTTTTCCATTGTTTTCACATCGGGACGCATTTTGATGATGGCCATTATCTGGTTTTGATAGATGTCTGCCCCATTCACCGTCTCTCACGGCTAAATGTACCCAACATACCTAACAGCAGGGTCGGAGGGGTACAGTGCCATCATTTTACAGGGGAGACACATTGAAATTGACAGATAACTTACAATTTGCAGATGACTGCGGCTTCCATTCAAATGTATTCCTGAAAGGCACCCATGGTAAGTACGGCACTCAGCGGCTCCCTTATCGTGTCCCTTCAGTCTTCATGTACAACACATGCTCAGCCAATTACTGCATGACTCAACTATATTTGTATTTTGTATGGGCCGACGGTTGAGAGAACTTGACACTGCAGTTCCATGTGACACGTCATATTGCTGGGCCATGTAAGACGATGGCTTATTCATAAATATCCCATCATCAGCAGTTTTGTAGTTCATATTAATGGTTACTGTTGAGCTGGACTTTCCAGGAAAAATGATGCCGTGTTTTAGGTCTTAGGTGTAGCAGCCAAATGCAGGAGAATTAGGCAGGTTGTGTTCATTTGTTGTTGCTTGTGAGGATATATGGCAGGACAAACTCTTGTGTACTTTTTGCCGGCAGATATCCATTGCTAAAAAACCAAGAACAAACCACGTTGCTTTGTTTCACACAGAGGAAGGTGCTTACTTTAAAGCGTTGGCGGCTATGCCGAGATTTAGCATGCTCAAACAGCACTGCAGTTCCCACATATCATCCATCCGTCCATCCGTCCATCCAGCCATCATCCAAACCACTTGTCCTGCTCTCAGGGTCGCGGGGATGCTGAAGCCTATCCCAGCAGTCATTGGGCGACAGGTGGGGAGACACCCTGGACAAGCTGCCATGCCATCTCACACACACACACACACACACACACACACACACACACACACACACACACACACACACACTCATACCTAGGGGCAATTTAGTATGGCCAATTCACCTGACCTACATGTCTTTGGACTGTGGGAGGAAACTGGAGCACCTGCAGGAAACCCACGCAGACACGGGGAGAATATGACTCCACACAGAGGAGAACCCGGAACAACCCCCAAGGTTGGACTACCTCAGGGCTCGAACCCAGAACCTCCTCGCTGTGAGGCGACCATGCTAACCACTGCGCCACCGTGGTGCCCTATGTCTTAAGTCTTTCCTCTCTATATAGATTCCCTGAGAACTACAAGGGGAAGAAATGGCTCAGCAACCTGCCACCTAATTGGTTTATCCCAGCACCAGAGATACTGCCACTCAGCACTGAGACATGGACATGTCTACTTGCACTTACAACTGAGGAGACGTTACCGTTTCAACCCAGCTTCACGTCAAAATGTGTAATAGCTACGTTGGCCCACACCACCAAATGTGTTAGTTTTACAATAACGGCTCTAAAATTGTGAGATGCCTGTTTTTTTTTGTGTGGCTTATTCTTTTCTGTAGGCCTGCATCCATGTGATGTGACTGTCAAGTTTTTTTCTGCGAAAACAAAAATGGCTGACATTCCCTTTTACTCTCCGTGGAAAATGCCATAGTTTAAGATAGTTTCAGCATTAAAATGCATTTTGATAACATTTCTAGCGGGAAATGTGCGCCATGTTAAATTCTTATATCATAATAATCTTAGCAAATGAGCGACGCTGTTTAAGTGGATGCAGGTGAAGCCCTGCTGCTGTCACAGAAAACACTAATTGATGTACATTATGTAAAGTCTTTATTTCAAAATTAGTCAATGCACAGGTGTTTACTATTTCAGCACTGCTTAAGCTTCATAGCCTTAGTCTGGCCCACTCACATGACTTCACCCGAGAAAACTAACAGTGCTTTCAGCTACACGTAAGTCTCTCTTCACTTTGTCAAGACTTTCCCCTTGTCATGTAGGAAGAAGTCTTGATTGGGCTGTTTCCTATGTGAAGGTGCTATGAAAGTAACGTGTCATTTGTGCCTTCCAGAAAAGTCTTTGGCTAACATTTTACCTTAAGAGGACCTGCAGGAGTTTAAATTATCTTAAACTGATGGCCTACACCAGCGGTCGGGAACCTATGGCTCGCGAGCCATATATGGCTCTTCCGGTGACGGCATATGGCTCCCAGACAATTTTGAGTTGAAAAAAATTTTTTTTTTCAAAAAAATCAGTTTGGAACTGATTTTAAAATACTTGTGATATTTCTTAATAATACTGTGTCATTTTAAAGTAAACAGAAATTAGTTTTGAAGATAAATTTCACGGGTCACGGGTCACCCGTGGGTCGGGTCGGGAACCAATGGCTCGCGAGCATGTCCGGGTCATTGTAAAGGTGAAGAAATCAATTTTATCAGATAGCCAACTAGTTTATCCGCTTCAACCCTTGTAACGGAAAAGATGGCGAAAAGAAAAAAAGACGATGATTACCGTGCATTCCAGGCTGCGTGCACAGAGGAATTTGCATTTGTGGAGAGAGCAGGATCTGCGGTATGTCTAATATGCAATGATAAAATTGCATCGATGAAACGGTCAAATATAAAGCGGCACTTCGATACGCACCATGCTTCATTTGCATCGAAATCTCCAGCGGGGGACAGCAGGAAAAGGGCACGCGAGGAGCTACAGCGGAGAGTGCAGACGAGTCAGCAGCAACTACGTGTGTGGACCAAGCAAGGTGACGGGAATTCCGCTAGCTTTGCGGGGGCTTTGGCAATAGTAAGGAATGGAAAGTCATTCACAGATGGCGAGTATGCCAAAACATTCATGCTTGATGTGGCCAATGAACTGTTTGATGACTTCCCAAATAAAGACAAGATAATCAAACGAATAAAAGACATGCCCCTGTCAGCAAGAACTGTGCACGATCGTAGCATCATGATGGCAAATCAAGTCGAGGAAACACAAATTAAGGACATAAACGCCGGGACATACTTTTCTCTCGCGTTAGATGAGTCAACAGACGTTAGCCATCTATCTCAGTGCAGTATCATTGCCAGGTATGCTGCAGGTGACACACTGCGTGAGGAAAGCTTGGCTGTTTTGCCAATGAAAGGGACAACAAGAGGAGAGGATTTATTCATGTCTTTCATGGAGTTTGCTAAAGAAAAAAAACTACCGATGGATAAACTTATTTCTGTCTGTACTGATGGTGCACCCTGTATGTTGGGGAAGAACAAAGGATTTGTAGCGCTTCTCCGTGAACATGAAAAGAGAGCCATCCTAAGTGTTCATTGCATCCTGCACCAGGAGGCGCTTTGCGCTCAGACGTGTGGCCAGGAGCTTGGCGAGGTGATGTCTCTGGTCATTCGAGTGGTCAACTTTATTGTTGCCCGAGCTTTAAATGATCGCCAGTTTAAAGCTCTGTTAGAAGAAGTTGGGAATCATTATCCCGGTCTGCTTTTACACAGCAACGTGCGTTGGTTGTCAAGGGGGAAGGTGCTCAGCCGTTTTGCAGCTTGCCTGAGTGAAATCCGGACTTTTCTTGAAATGAAAGGCGTCAGGCATCCTGAGCTAGACAACACTGACTGGCTCCTGCAGTTTCACTATCTCGTGGACATAACTGGCCATCTGAACCAGCTCAATGTGAAAATGCAAGGTATTGGAAATACAATCTCATCCCTTCAACAAGCAGTGTTTGCATTTGAAAGCAAGCTGGAAGTCTTTCTCAGGGACATTGAAACAGGTCGTCTTCTGCACTTTGAAAGACTGCAACAATTTAGAGATGCATGCTTAGCAAGTGACTCCACTCAACATCTGGATCTCCAGCAGCTAGCTGGCTTTACGTTCAATCTCCTGCAGTCATTCAAAGCACGTTTTGGAGAATTTCGTGCGCGCACTGGTCTTTTCAAGTTCATCACTCATCCACATGAGTGTGCAGTGGACAAAATCGACCTGACATGCATCCCCGGGGTCTCTATCGGAGACTTTGAGCTGGAAGTTGCTGACCTGAAGGCATCAGACATGTGGATGAGTAAGTTCAAGTCACTTAATGGAGAGTTGGAAAGTCTTGCGCGACAGCGAGCAGAGCTGGCGAGGGAACACAAGTGGACAGAAATTAAAAATCTTCAACCTGAAGACCAGCTGATTCTTAAAACTTGGAACGAGCTTCCTGTGACATACCACACAATGCAGCGTGTGAGTATTGCCGTATTGACCATGTTTGGCTCTACATATGCATGTGAACAGTCTTTCTCGCATATGAGGAACATTAAGACCAACCTACGCTCACGTTTAACTGATGGAAGCCTCAACGCCTGCATGAAGCTCAACCTCACCACGTATGAACCAGACTACAAGGCCATCAGCAAAACCATGCAGCACCAGAAGTCGCATTAAAAGTAAGACATATTTAATTTATTATACGTTAAAAATACTATATGGCTCTCAATGAAATATATTTAGAAATATTTGGCTTTTATGGCTCTCCCAGTCAAAAAGGTTCCCGACCCCTGGCCTACACCATATGTTATTTCACTGATAGCTTGTAAACAGCAACCTGACTCGGTCAAACAAACTGATACCATGATGAATGAGGTCAGTGTTTTCTAGCAGAGATCATTGTTTTAACGCTATTTTAAAAGATCTACATCCAAATTTTCAGCTGTTCCCCATCACATGGAGTAAAGCTCTAGGCCAGGTATGGGTATTTGGTGATGCTGGGGTGTATAATCTTGCACATTTCTTAAAATTGCTAAAATCACCTTCCTAAAACTCAAAGCCTCCAACCACCTCCACAACATTTTTTTTAAAATACATATATTTTATTTGTATTATATTTCCCTTTTATGAAGCACCTGCAGTTCTTGAAAAATTCTATATAAATAAAATGTGTTATTATTACTACATGGTCCTCTTATATCTGTTTTCTTAGAGGTCATAGTAAATCCAGAAAAAAACAAACAAACATGGTTCAGATGAGAATAGGTGGACTTAAGCCAAATGAGAAGGTTCAGTAATGTGACACCTTAATAGGTCATAACAGCGTCAACTTAAAACATACATGTACAAAAAAACTGAAAATAAATGGGTATAGGCACTACATCATACTGTAATCCTGACAATCCAGGACCACGCTGGGGGCTCGGGGGAGGGGGTAAGGTGCTTTAAAAATCAGCGGATCTTGCTGACCATCCAGGGCATTACTACAGGTATGGGGCCTGAATTGCTCGGGTTAGAGTTGGGTCTGAAAAGAAAGATTGTGAATTTCATCAGGAAAATAAGCTTCGAAGCAATCAGGAATCAGGAACACTTTATTTGTCATTCAGTTGCACTCAATTTCGCTGTACATCTGTGCAATGACAAATAAAGGCTTCCATTCATTCATTCAATAGGATCAGGTGCATATAAAAAAGAGACAGAAGAAAATGAAAAATCAAAACATACAACGGGCTGAAATTTTAAAAAAGCGTAAATAACTTTCAGGTTACCCTACAAAAACATGTCAGCTTACTGGAGTGTGGCAGTAGCATGTGCTTAAACTGTCGGAAATCCAAAGAAGAAGAAGGAATACGTCATCCCTGGGGCACTCTAAAATTTGTTTTTTTATTAAAAAAAATGTTTTTGTTGTAAGAACATCATCAAACAGTTACATAAAATAACACAAATACCACAACAGCTCAGATATCTACACAATGCAAAGACTACGATTCAACCCACATGCAAGCTATAGCAGCATCCATTGCAATCACCATAGCAATGACAGAAAACGTTACATTCTAATGATTTTCTTGTGAGACCTGAAAGAACCTTCGTAATGACTAACAAATTAAGATTATATACACTCACTGAACAAAGACTATGCAAATAAAATGCACATTTCTTGCTAGAATTGTTATCAAAAAAGCATTTTAATGCTGAAACACCATCCATTATTATATCTGAACCGCTTATCCTGCTCTCAGGGTCACGGGGATGCTGGAGCCTATCCCAGCAGCCATTGGGCAGCAAGCGGAGAGACACCCTGGACAGGCCACCAGGCCATTACACAGGGCCACACACACACACACACACACACACACACACACACACACACACACACACACACACACACACACACACACACACACACACACACACACACACATTCATACCTAGGGGCAATTTAGTATGGCCGATTCACCTGGCCTACATCTCTTTGGACCGTGGGAGGAAACCTGAGCACCTGGAGGGAACCCACGCAAACACGGGGAGAACATATACAAACTCCACACAGAGGATGACCCGGGACGACCTCCCCCCCTAAGGTTGGACTGCCCTGGGGCTCGAACCCAGAACCTTCTTGCTATAAGGCGACCGCGTCAACCACTGCACCACCGTGCAGCCCAATGCTGAAAATATCTTAAAATATTGCATTTTCCACTGGAAGGTCAGCCATTTTTGGTTTTGCAGAAAGAAACTTGACAGTCATGTGACATGGACACAGGCCAACAGAAAAGAATAGGCAAAAAAAAAAAAAGTAGGCATCTCACAATTTTATAGCCTTTATTGTAAAACTGATATGTTTTGCACTGTAGACCTACATAGCTATTACATACCCATTTGGATGTGAGACTAACAGCTGCTCCATCAGTGCCCTCCATCCAATTTTGAAATGGATATGAAGCAGATATCTCAACTATTCTTTTTTTTGCATTAGTATTTCATTTTTGAGTTTTCGGTATAAACACTGTGACATAATGGACACTAAATCAATGAACTCTAGTGAGTCAAAAAACACAACTGAGCAACACTACAGGAAAAAAAAAACTCACAAAGTAATACAGTTACGTAAATTCAAACACTTATTTGCACCACAAATCACAACATGAGTCTATATACCCATATGGTGACTCTTACAGTCATTGGGCCTCATTCACTGATCATTTGTACATACAAATTTCTTCTTACACACCCATGGAATCTTTTAGCCCTGAGGTTTGTCTCAGAGCCCCGGGTAAAACCTGGCTAACCCCTGATTTAGACACCAATTGACTAACATTGATGTCTTTGCAAGCCTGGGTGATTGCTCATTGCAAGAGGTAGACAACAGATGTTAGGGGGAAGGACTTACACATACCCATCAGGCTTTGCTTCTGACTGTCAGACAACCTTGAGAGCTAAGAAATTCCATGAACGATTGATGAATGAGGCCAATTGTCGGTCAAACTAGTTATTCCTTATCCATAACTTGTACAAATGGTATGTGCTGTGCACAATCACAGAGTTTGAAGAAATATGTTAATATGAGGCCACTTTAACCAGCTCAGCGAACCATTCATGAAAAGATGCTTTGTGTGGGTTCCTTCATGGTCTGTTCTTTCAAGACCAAATATCAATGACCAAATATTATTTTTATTGTTTTACAAGAACTGCCGATTAAAAGCTACTGTAAAGTACTTGGAAAGGATATTGAGAACTGAGAAATTAATTTCCACTTGTGTTTGACCTCTTACATTATTTTTGCAGAAACAGCACCAACAGCATCATCTAAAATGCTATTTCAGTAACGTTAGTTCCCTGCGTTTGCACCAAGAGAAAGACACAATCATTTGACTCTTTGCACACCTCACATTGAGTGATTTTCTTTGACAACCAACCCGACATGTAGTCCACTTGATGCATATTAACAACAATGACAACATAGATCAGCTGTAGTGTGCTAACAATAAATGGCTTTCTTTTCATGGCACACAGTAATTGTGAGGGCAGAAAATGGCTGACTAGCCAAAGGCTATTGCTGTGGGGTGGTCACTTGAGTGAGCGGCCAATCACGTATGCCCTTTAAAATCAAGCTGTGTCCAGGCAAGACATGGACTCGCATTCAGTTGCTTGGATGGTGGTTCTGCGGCAACAAAGACCGCTGAGGAGTGTGGTAGTACTGCAGGATTGGACGGGGCTTTGACTCGCCTTCTCTCGCTGCCTCTCAGTTGACTTGAGCAGGACTGGGTATGAATAATTGACCCCATAGTCTGGGTCCCTGCTCATTATTGGGGGAATTGCCGGCCCTGGTTTTGTGATGCTAGAAGCGAGGGTGTGAGGGCCCACCGTCCACATACTTGGCTTGGTTCTACCTCTGACCACACACCAATCCTTCATCTTTAATGGCCTGAGACGTGATCGGACACCCAGCCTCTCCATCCGTCTAGCCTTGCCCTCTTCATCAAGCAGGTGAATGAAAGAATGATTGGGCAGCTGCACGTCTTCTGCCAGTCAAGAAGATTTTTTTTTTCTTGAATTTTCAAGAATTCCCCCGTGACTTCAAGCAGTATTGGCAGTATCATCGAAGTTACCGAGATAGTGAACACTGACATACAGGAAACTTCTTTGGGAAAGTTTTAAAGTTCACACTCAAACTAGATTTTACGGTCCAAAGGTGAGTTGTGAGCTTGCATGGAGTCAAGGCTGTTTTGATATGAAAGTTTGGAAACCTAAGAAAACTTGAACATAGTGTAGCGATGGAAAAATAGGCATTATGCAAGAAAATCCATAGCACACCACAAAGAAATGTCTCTCTAACCATGGTTTTTATGTCAGGCAGGAGCCTTGCGGCATAATGAAAACCCATCTCTGGGCACGAGTTAAACACTGCTCACAGGTTGAGGAGGGTCCCAGCTTTCCAACTGGCCTTATGACCCATTTCCTCTCAAAGCATGACACATCTGTCGCATCTCTATCCGCATAGGATTGAGAGATGAGGCTGCTGAGCGAATGCCACTGAACGCTTGTGAGGAAAACAATAGCTGACTAGACATCCCCCCAAAACATCAATCAGACGAGTCTGTCAGCGTGGCTCCCTGCAGAGAGATCCATGGGAAGCAAAAGAGGGACCACACAAAACATGCAGCCTGCAAATGAGAAGTCACATTATGGATTACTGTGCTGTATCCATGTATAGCAATAAGGAACACACAGAGTACGGGGTTTGGGTCGTACCTTGAGGGACTGTAAAATAGTGTGTGTGTGTGCGTGTGTGTGCACGTGAAAGATGGCGGTTCCATAATTTTGGATGAGCTAGATCATCAGAGCTGTTCTTGGTTGTTTCATAGGTTCCAGTCGAGGATTCTGGGGGAAAATATCGCAGAGCTGTCATTGTGCTTTTCACAGAAACAGGGATTGTTTGAACTGGAAGTAAACGCTGTGAAAATGGTGGAGCTGGCATATTTACACCCAGGGTCTGCACGGGGGGAATACTTGCAACGTTTGTATGTCACCCTTTTGACAGCATCATCTCATGGAGTTTTTGAAAGCTCGCCCTCATTAGCTGGGCTGGGGCTGCATTTAACACGGCTTTGAGTCTATAAAGACAATGGCTGCCAAACCTCAAGGCCTTTAGCAAACAACAAAGGCAGCGGAAACAATCAAAGTGAGCCAGTCCCATTCCACCAGACTTGAGTGAAAAGTCGCCAGCTTGTAGCACTGACATTTACATGACAACTGAAAAACCCCATGTGGACCCAAATGGATGTAAGTGAAAAACAAAATGAACCAAGGTATGCCTCTGGTGGCCAGGCAAATGATCCAGAGAGAAGTGATATTGCCTTGTGGTCTCCATGTAACTTGACTCCATAAGAAAAAAAGCTATTTTATATATTTAAAATTTATATATATATATATATATACTAGATATAGCATTTTTTCCAGAAACCGTCAATGGTATTGATGAAAGTGCTCAACAGATGAGGAGCAGAATATTAAGATACTAGATGTAGGGAAAAAAAACTTTAATTCATAGCAGTACAAGCCTGTTTCATGTGTTGTGCACTCATCAGCTGCCAAGTTGGCTATACCACCCTTTAAAATATACACTATATATATATATATATATATATATATATATATATATATACACTACCGTTCAAAAGTTTGGGATCACCCAAACAATTTTGTGTTTTCCATGAAAAGTCACACTTATTCACCACCATATGTTGTGAAATGAATAGAAAATAGAGTCAAGACATTGACAAGGTTAGAAATAATGATTTGTATTTGAAATAAGATTTTTTTTACATCAAACTTTGCTTTCGTCAAAGAATCCTCCATTTGCAGCAATTACAGCATTGCAGACCTTTGGCATTCTAGCTGTTAATTTGTTGAGGTAATGTGGAGAAATTGCACCCCACGCTTCCAGAAGCAGCTCCCACAAGTTGGATTGGTTGGATGGGCACTTCTTTGAGCAGATTGAGTTTCTGGAGCATCACATTTGTGGGGTCAATTAAACGCTCAAAATGGCCAGAAAAAGAGAACTTTCATCTGAAACTCGACAGTCTATTCTTGTTCTTAGAAATGAAGGCTATTCCATGCGAGAAATTGCTAAGAAATTGAAGATTTCCTACACCGGTGTGTACTACTCCCTTCAGAGGACAGCACAAACAGGCTCTAACAGGTACTATTTAATGAAGATGCCAGTTGGGGACCTGTGAGGCGTCTGTTTCTCAAACTAGAGACTCTAATGTACTTATCTTCTTGCTCAGTTGTGCAACGCGGCCTCCCACTTCTTTTTCTACTCTGGTTAGAGCCTGTTTGTGCTGTCCTCTGAAGGGAGTAGTACACACCGGTGTAGGAAATCTTCAATTTCTCAGCAATTTCTCGCATGGAATAGCCTTCATTTCTAAGAACAAGAATAGACTGTCGAGTTTCAGATGAAAGTTCTCTTTTTCTGGCCATTTTGAGCGTTTAATTGACCCCACAAATGTGATGCTCCAGAAACTCAATCTGCTCAAAGAAGTGCCCATCCAACCAATCCAACTTGTGGGAGCTGCTTCTGGAAGCGTGGGGTGCAATTTCTCCACATTACCTCAACAAATTAACAGCTAGAATGCCAAAGGTCTGCAATGCTGTAATTGCTGCAAATGGAGGATTCTTTGACGAAAGCAAAGTTTGATGTAAAAAAAATCTTATTTCAAATACAAATCATTATTTCTAACCTTGTCAATGTCTTGACTCTATTTTCTATTCATTTCACAACATATGGTGGTGAATAAGTGTGACTTTTCATGGAAAACACAAAATTGTTTGGGTGATCCCAAACTTTTGAACGGTAGTGTATATATATATATATATATATACACACACACTATGTATACTATATATATATATATATATATCCTTGTTAAAAGAAACACTCAACGGTAGGAAAAGTGCTCAAAAAATAAGGAGCAAAATAATCCAGTGGGTCAAGTAAATTCTTTATGAGACAGTGCAAGCTTGTTTCATGCCATAAGCAATCGTCAGCTGTCAATAAAGCTACACGAGGAGAGAACATACCATTTACTGCCTCGTCATGTACATCACATGCACAACATCCAATGGTGAAGGGAGAGGTGTAACATTCAAAAATTCAAAAGCACGTGATCACTCACAGTCCAATGGGGGGGGGTGTATTTGTCTATTGTCATGATTTATTTATAATTACAAAATAGGTGCTTATATCTATGCCTGCAACTGCTGGCCAATTCATCCCTCTTATTCGATGTGGACATTTCTGGTTTGCAAATGATAAAATATTTTTCAGTTAGACATAGAGTGCACATTTTACTACTGGTTGAATGTGCTTTGTTCTTTGAGAGGATTTTCCAGGTGGTTGAATAATTAATGTTTCTGTCCGCCAATGACCAAATATAACGGCTTAAAGATGTTACATTTTTTAAACGGTTGTTTCTAAAGCTATGTGCATTAAACCTCTTTTTGAATGTTCCCTCTGTGAGACCAACGTATGTCTCTATTTTGCCGTTGTCATTTCTCGTCACCGTAGCTTGGCAGATAATTCCTTTCGTCTGGCATTTTCTTTCGAGGGGGCACGAGGCATTCACACGGCAGTTGCAGTTGGGGGTGTCCGGTTGTGACGAAGGTGTCATTGATTTGTTGATGATTCTTGTGTTGTGCGACGATATTATTTGTTGAATGTTAGTCATGCAGCTGTAACTAATTGTGATGGTGTTCCTATTGACTATCTCCCTCAGTTGATGGTCCGGGGTAAAGCACAGCTGATGACTGCTTATGGCATGAAATAGGCTTGTGCTGTCTCATAAAGAATGTACTTGACTCACTGGATGATTTTGTTCCTTATTTGTTGAGCACCTTCCCTACCTACAAAGTTATATTAAAAGAAACACTCAACTGTAGGGAAAGAGCTCAACAAATAAGGAGCAAAATAATCCAGTGAGTCGATTGCTTATGGCTTGAAACAGGCTTGTACTGTCTCATAAAGAATTTACTTGACTCACTGGATTTTATATATATATATATATATATATATATATATATATATATATATATATGATATATATGAGCACTTTCCCTACCATTGAATGTTTCTTTTAACAAAGTTATATTATGTATATGTATATATATATATACACACACGCACACACACACATATATACACACACACACACACACACATATATATATATGTGTGTGTGTGTGTGTGTGCATGTGTGTGTATACAATTTTCAAGGAAAATAATGATAATGAAAATTCATATCTGAGAAAGAATGGATTGACTCCAAATGAATTGTACTCTAACCCCAAGTAAACTACACACATTTGGTCTTTGCTCTTTCCATCTTTTTAGCAATGCTGTTTATAACAAGGGACATGATTACTTTTTTGAGCCTTCTGATTTTTTTCTTGTGTTCTCTGTAGCATTTTTGTGTTGTGATGGAGTGAAAACCTCTGAGACTGTTAGCCTGCCCTCTGTGGATGTATCATTGGTTGTATTAAAAAAAAATGGAATAATATGTATGCATGTAAGAAGAAGAACAACCCTGCTATTGATACGAGATGATAATTTCTAAATTAGTTGTCTTCAAACAATTTGTTTGAAGGAAAAACAGAAGACTCTGGTCGGTCGACGTGGAAGAGAAGCGACTTCAAGTACAGCAAAATGGGCATTTTTATCCGATCTCTTTCTCTCATTGTCTGCTCCTCAGATTTGTTCAAAACAAAACAACCTGCGTGAGTGGCACCCCACCAATTACCCACGGACGCCCCTCTTCTCGTCACAGTCGGGACCCCCACGAAAAAAGGAAAGAAAATACCCGAAAAAACGCTCGCCCACCAAAGAGGGGCATCGTAATCTAGGCTGGCGTGAAAAAGAGGGGCGTCGACGCTGTCTCATTTCGGTTGGTTGGAAATCCTGCTCGATTAAGAGGCAAACAAAACAAACCCCATAAAACACAAACATTCAGCGCACTTTGAGAGAGGGCTTGCATCAAGGATAATACACAGGTACTGGTACGCTGGTGAGAGAGCAAGATGAAAAAGACAAGTGGTTAAAAGGAGAGATCTTCCTCTGTTTGCTTGACATATTTACACAATTATGTTGGGATTCTGAAGCTAAGCATCCTGGATCTCTCCTTCTTGACAAGTGCAGAAGAAAAAAAAAGTTTTTTTTTCCTTCTCTCCTTCTTTTTACTTACATGTCAACTTCATTAAATGAGAGTGTGCGGCATGGATCGCTGGTGTAATGCTACGTGGCAGAACAGTGCCATCATTTTGCTCTTGATGGAGTTACACTGAGTTTAACCAACTTATCTCTACCTCAGCTAATATAGGCGCGCATAAGCATGGCGGCATTTAAACGACGCTCGCTAAAGCTACTCGACTGTACTTCTGATGATGTAAGCATAAAGGTTTTACTGAATGCTCTTTTTTTTCCTCCTTCTGCGACAAAGACTCCGAACACGAGAAAAATCTGCTTTGTTGGTCTCATAAGCGATACTAAATGAGACTTGCTCTCGGTAGCATATTGACTACTACAGGATGATTAAAAGCGCCGCACCTCGGCTCCTTCAGCTGCCGTATTTACAGGTGCGCCGGCACATAATGAAACAGACAATGCAATTAAAAAATAAAATGAAAATACACGGCGTAAGGTATAATGCTATGGGCGATTAAAAACCGGCTGCACAAAAGGACCACACATTCTTCATACATATTCACCCTCTCACTGAAATCCATAGGAATTGCTAAGTCGTCTTCCCCGTGTCTCTGAGGCATTCGCATACAATGGCACTTTTATCATATGCTTATCAGTGGTGGCCCCTCTCTTCGAGAGCTCGATCTTTTGGCCCCTCAATCAGGGAGCATATTACTCCTCTGTCAGAGCAAAGCACTTCCTAACGACAGGGAGGCCAGCTGGGACTGAGGGCAGGGCAGGAGGCACACGCATTAACATAATAATCCAACCACGCTCCCATAGGCCCCGCGGCCAGACAGCATATTAGGTAGGCACCCCGTCACGAAGGTCCTTGCAGAGAAATAAAGCTGCTTTATGGCGCGCCTGTCAACCAGTGGTGGTCGGCAGGACCCTACCGATGGTACTACCACTACTGTTGACGGTATAAAAACGAAAAACAAAAACATGACACTCTAGAGTGGCATCCTTAATGGGAAATCTTGTGAATACCACTGCACTCGATAATGTCACAGTTTCGGGTATAACTTAACCCAGTTCTTAGTATCTCATGATGGATTATAGAGAACAAGGATATTTTTCCTCCTCTCCCTCCCTCTCTCTCTCTCTCTCTCTCTCTCTCTCTCTCCCTTTCCTCCCTCTCTCTGTGCAGTAGCTTTGTTGCTTTCCACATCATATCACAGCACAACATAACCCAGTAGCCTGACACATATTTCTGAGTATGGGAAGCATCTCTTCGCCTCCTCATATTTACTGAAGTGAAATGCAGAGAGACAGAGGCTTTGAGGACAACAGAGACCGAGAGAGGAGAATAAGGGGGTTGGGGGGTTGGAGGGGGGGGTGCGCCAGCCTTCCCTGTGGCATTCGTTGGGAAGCGTTAGCAGCATGCTCTGAGGCCTGTGATCCTTTGCACTGAGGTCCCCTGGTACCTTGTGTGGCCTGCACATTCATAACCACATGAGACACTTGCTATCATTGCGTCAAAGCCTCCCTAATAAAGGCATGCAGGCATAATGCGCCATAATGCCTGGAGACACAACAACATCCCCTCCACACAAAAAAAAAGAAAAAAGAAAAAGCAATGCACCACCAACAAGAAAAAGTAATGAATATGAAAAAAAGAGATAAAGTTCAACTACTCACAGAAACTTCTTTAGCAAATCCGCTGGTGGAAAAAAAATGCAAGAGTTCGCTATAGAATAGCGACAGCTGGTGATGTGCAAAGAACCCAGCAGTGAGAAACTGTGTGGAGAATTGCCTTTAGGAGGTATGTCCAACACAGCCTAGCTGTCAGACCACCTCTAAGGTAAGTGTCCCATTGACTGATGCCGTGAGGCTGTCAGTCGCTGGCTGGGTTCCTTAAACTGAAGACACTCACTCAATAGTTCACACAGGGTCCAGAGATGAGTGGAGACAGACAGACAGACAGAGGCAGAAAAGACGGGGGAAGGAGTGCACCACAAATCTTTCTGATCAAGAGGCAAGGTAGCAGCTAGGTAGGCCTTCCCGGCCCCTCCCAATGGGTAGACAGGCCTCTAATTGGTGGAAAGGGCAGTCTGTCTGTGGCCCCGTGTGCTCTCAGATCTCTCCTAGGACAGCTAAGGCAACATGCCAATTACTGCCAATTGTTGGCCTATGGTTGAGATGTAGACAGATGTCCACATGGAATAGGAGTGAAGTGAATCGTTCCTGCAAATGATGATATTGTATAACAATAGCACCATATTGTAAATACCTCCTCCCTGAAAAGTTACCACCTTTCATTTTACTCCCTTTGGTTTGACAAACATTTTTTGATTTAGCCTTAAAGGGAAACAATCATGATTTTTCAACATTATCCCTTTACATATGTTGTAGGGACAACACTCCATAATACTGAGCAGTCTGTGTGTCTCTGAAAAAAAGAAATGTGCGGAAACATGTCTGCAGTGATGTCACTATGGTATCTAGTGGCATTCCCTTACAACAGCTGGATGTACTAGCATTGTTGTTTCTTGCATAACGTAGCCTATTTTGATGTAGCTCACCGAAGGTAATGGCAAACCAGGAAGTGTAGTTTTCACATTAATGGATTATCCGCCAGTGATTGACATCATTGGCAGACACTTTTTTCTTTTTTTCTTGCGCAATTACAGCAGCGTTTCAGAGCTACACTGAAGTATCTTGGCTGCTAATCCCTGCAACATATAGGCATATATATATATATATATATATATATATATATATATATATATATATATATATATATATATATATACACTACCGTTCAAAAGTTTGGGATCACATTGAAATGTCCATATTTTTGAAGGAAAAGCACTGTACTTTTCAATGAAGATAACTTTAAACTAGTCTTAACTTTAAAGAAATACACTCTATACATTGCTAATGTGGTAAATGACTATTCTAGCTGCAAATGTCTGGTTTTTGGTGCAATATCTACATAGGTGTATAGAGGCCCATTTCAAGCAACTATCACTCCAGTGTTCTAATGGTACAATGTGTTTGCTCATTGGCTCAGAAGGCTAATTGATGATTAGAAAACCCTTGTGCAATCATGTTCACACATCCGAAAACAGTTTAGCTCATTACAGAAGCTACAAAACTGACCTTCCTTTGAGCAGATTGAGTTTCTGGAGCATCACATTTGTGGGGTCAATTAAACGCTCAAATTGGCCAGAAAAAGAGAACTTTCATCTGAAACTCGACAGTCTATTCTTGTTCTTAGAAATGAAGGCTATTCCATGCGAGAAATTGCTAAGAAATTGAAGATTTCCTACACGGGTGTGTACTACTCCCTTCAGAGGACAGCACAAACAGGCTCTAACCAGAGTAGAAAAAGAAGTGGGAGGCCGCGTTGCACAACTGAGCAAGAAGATAAGTACATTAGAGTCTCTAGTTTGAGAAACAGACGCCTCACAGGTCCCCAACTGGCATCTTCATTAAATAGTACCCGCAAAACACCAGTGTCAACATCTACAGTGAAGAGGCGGCTGCGGGATTCTGGGCTTCAGGGCAGAGTGGCAAAGAAAAAGCCATATCTGAGACTGACCAATAAAAGAAAAAGATTAAGATGGGCAAAAGAACACAGACATTGGACAGAGGAAGACTGGAAAAAAGTGTTGTGGACGGATGAATCCAAGTTTGAGGTGTTTGGATCACAAAGAAGAACGTTTGTGAGACGCAGAACAAATGAAAAGATGCTGGAAGAATGCCTGACGCCATCTGTTAAGCATGGTGGAGGTAATGGATGGTCTGGGGTTGCTTTGGTGCTGGTAAGGTGGGAGATTTGTACAGGGTAAAAGGGATTCTGAATAAGGAAGGCTATCACTCCATTTTGCAACGCCATGCCATACCCAGTGGACAGCGCTTGATTGGAGCCAATTTCATCCTACAACAGGACAATGACCCTAAACACACCTCCAAATTGTGCAAGAACTATTTAGAGCAGAAGCAGGCAGCTGGTATTCTATCGGTAATGGAGTGGCCAGCGCAGTCACCAGATCTGAACCCCATTGAGCTGTTGTGGGAGCAGCTTGACCGTATGGTACGCAAGAAGTGCCCATCCAACCAATCCAACTTGTGGGAGCTGCTTCTGGAAGCGTGGGGTGCAATTTCTCCAGATTACCTCAACAAATTAACAGCTAGACTGCCAAAGGTCTGCAATGCTGTAATTGCTGCAAATGGAGGATTCTTTGACGAAAGCAAAGTTTGATGTAAAAAAAATCTTATTTCAAATACAAATCATTATTTCTAACCTTGTCAATGTCTTGACTCTATTTTCTATTCATTTCACAACATATGGTGGTGAATAAGTGTGACTTTTCATGGAAAACACAAAATTGTTTGGGTGATCCCAAACTTTTGAACGGTAGTGTATATATATATAATGTTGAAATCATGATTATTTCATGTTAAACCAACTGAAAAGTTGTTTTAGTGAAATGCCAGGTAGAGTTCACCAACAACACCTGTAGCCACATGAAGTACTGGGGAGCAAACTCAAGTCAGACTTCTCCAACAGCAAGTGAAGCAAACTGACTATGGAGTTCTCAAGCACCCAAGTTGGGCCTATGTTTAGTAGGGGAACAGACCATTAGGAGTGCCTACTCAGCGGAAGCTGAACATATACTAGCTCATCCATTATCCATTAGCTGCTCATCATGGTTAGGGTCAGAGCTGGAGCACAACCTTTCCACGCAGTTTGACAGAGGCAGAGAATACCAGGCCTTTTTACAACCCCAGCTCATCCACAGCTTAAAACAACAAAACCAAAAAGCGAGGCAGCGGAGGGGGGAAACAGTCATAATTCTTGTTCAACTAAAAATCACTATAATGCTCTTTAATTGTGTAGGCAAAAATCTTTTCAAAAGAGCATGATAATTTTACCCTGTTAAATTATTCAGTGCACATTAATAACGGTCTGGGTCTAGGCGGACGAAAAAGGCTGTTTTAGGAGTGATGAGCTGCCGGAGCTGGGAGACAGGATCTCACCAAGGCAGTTTTACCCCCATTTTAAAGTTACATTTGAAGTAAAAGACATTATAAATGGCCTGTTTTATAGTAACTCTAAAAGGTACTGGAACGGCATGTGTGGGTGAAGGGTTTAAAAAGAAAATATAAAAGTTTTCTTTCTAGCAAACCAAATGCGACTGCTATATGAAGTGAATAGAAATTGATGATCTAAGAGCAACTGATCGATATTTTTGGTTCATTTTGTTTGCTGACCCCCCCACCCAGCATAGTTTAAACAGCACAATATGATTAAATTTACATCATATATAAAGTAGTTGGAGCTGGGTTCATCTCAGGGTTGTTGAGCATCTACAGTCACGATGTAAAAGTGAATATATAACATCAATATATAACTGTGAATACCATGGGACTGGTAAGAGGAAAAGAATTACACATCTTTATTACAAGCCAGAAAACAACACAACCCGAATACAATTGAAAATTCTCTTTTTGTGTGTGTGTGTGTGTGTGTGTGTGTGTGTGTGTGTGTGTGTGTGTGTGTGTGTGTGGCTTGCACATATATGTGCACTTAAAATAGTGAGAGCTAATGTAGAATAACAGATACGAAGAAAACAAGGTCACTGGCAAGATCTTATGAAGGATAATCTCCACTACAGGCTTTGAGGAATTCCTTCTAGCACAGATAACACATTGAAGAGGCCCTCACAAATGAAAATTTACATGAACCACACATCAGCAAAGATATCTTTCATATTTGGCAGTGAATGGGGTGGGGGTCGCCATCAAATACAGGTGTGAAGCATCAATTTCTGCACTGAATAATTAATATAATCAGTGCACATACTCATACTCATTGCATAAAATGCCACCCCCACCATAAAGCCAATGGAAGCAACAAATGCCTTCCCTAGGCAAAGAAATGAACAATGCTTCAGAGTTCAAAGTCATGGGTCCACTCTAAATATTTGTGTATTAGACATAACACATAAGATGAAATAAACGAAAGACTACAAAATAAATGCAAGGCCTGCAGGAGAAAACAACACAGAGCTGTAATGCTTCCAATTGTCAGGCTTACAAACACAAACAACTACGCTGAAAAACAATCCAAGCCTTAAATCTTATCTTGAAGAAAGTATAGTTTGGCTTGACTGAGATGTTAAGTGGCCACGGTTTATATTCACTGGCTGGCCTGGCTACTGACTGGCTGGCCTGGCTACTGACCAACTGGCCAGTCATCCTTGTCATTCCTGATATTCCTCACCAATACAATAGGATAATTCCCAGTTAGGTCAACAAGGTGAGTACAAACTCAACTTGTTGACCTAATACATATACAAATATGTATAATGTATATATACAATGTTATGATTATCTTTTCTATTTATGTGGCTTGGATATCAAGACATTTATGTAAAAAAAAGGACAATATTCTACTAACAGGTACTCAGTTGAGCTAAAATGTCTTCCTGGAAACAATTTTTGAACATGTTCAATTTCCTTATTTATCTATTTAACATGAAATATGTAAATTATTTTCATTCTGAATGTTTTCTTACTATATATATATATATATTATTTAATCTCAGCTCTTGCTAGGAAATACATACTCAGGCCAGTATACAACTTAATACTTAGTTAAAATGATTGTTTGGTTTAGAGTGTAATGTTTTTTAGGATACTGGAGCATAACATGGAACACTTATATATAGTAAATGATTCAAATGTCTTGCTATTTCAAAGGAAAGATACATTTATCATTCTTTTGTCCTAATATCAGAAAACAATAAGTGGCTGTTTTGTGTATTTATTATGTCCAAATTTTGCATTGATCTCCAAGGTAAAATTAGGAGGGAGAGAAAGTGCTCTGAAAGTGCATCACCTCTGCTTTCATTGATATCAATGGTAGGATTTGTATTAAATTTACATTTAAACTAACTTTGCATTTGATTTTGATGGTAGAGTATTTTGTGTAGATTTTAGACCAAAATTTCTTCAACAAATGTATAACGTTATATGGTAGCATGCTAAAATGTGCAAAACATCAAAGGAAATGAACATATCGTTAGCCACTGTTAAAGAATATGATGACATACATCTACACTGTAGCTAGTATGTGACTAGTCCTTGTCTATTTTTCAAGCTGAAACCCAACTCAAAGCTTTGAAGGTGAGGTATCATTGAATGCAGAGCGGCCAATCTTACAGGCACCATGCAGTATGATTAAAGCTAAATAAGCTGACTCCTACACTGTTTGTTTGTTTGTTGAGTTGAGTAATGGGCTGCTCTGAGCCTCAGAACTACATTTAAAGCTGATCTGGCTCCTTAAGACATAAGACTGCATCCGACTTCCTGTTGTTGACTCCTAGTTGCTGCAAAAAATTGCTGCTGCAGCCTAAGACTACCTACAGCACTTTGTATGCCGAAAGAAAAGTTAATTAGAAATACAAATTCTCCCAGATTGTTATTAATGGGAACTGTAGAGTAAGCAACACAAATTTTGTGCCCATAAGTAATTCTCAGGTATCTTTGATCTGTGGCCCACAGCGGATGCTGCTGCGTGCTGCTGTCTGGCTTCTGGGACTCTGCCAGAGTCAGACATCTGGCTACTTTGTTATCATTGGCTGATCTGCTCCCAGGAGGCCACTCTTGTGACACCAGGCAGAGAGTGTCCTGGCAAGGAAAATTATCAGCACATTTTGAGTGGATTAGAGTTCCAAAGTGGTCCTCAAATCTCTACAGGGGTCTGGTGAGCCTTGCTCTATTGGGGGTTCCTCAGGGCTCTACTTTGAGACCGCTGTTGATTTAAAAGGCAACAAGGGTATGGTTCCCACTGAAGTGTCCCATGTCTCCTCCAACATCTTAGGAGATGAAAAAATATGCCCAATTATGGTCTGTCAGATCCAAAAAGTAAAATGCATCTTAATACTTCCCACACTTTAATGTCATGTCTTGCAAAAAAGGTATTCCTTTTGCACTAATATTAACAGACTAATGCAGTCTTGTTGTTCTTCATTTACTGCAGCTATGAATTTTTGAATCAGTCTCAATATCATTGCCTTCAGCTTTTCCAAAACTGTAAATGGGTTAAAAATGATCTCATCTCAAAGGTTTTATCTGAAAATCTGTCATACGAAACATTTGTTTGGAGGTCAAAGTAAAGAATGCTGCCTAAGCAACGGTTTTGTAAAAAAAAAAAAAAGGCCATGGTGACAGTCTGAACCTTATTCACAGGACAGATAGAGGTATCGTGTCTTCCTCCTTTTTTCTCTTGGCGTTTCCATTTGTGAATACAAAGCTGCTGTGACCCATAAATATTACATGGTGTGGAGATGCAAAGCAGGAATTAATGACTGGGGTGTGTGAGAGTGTGTGTGTATGGCAAGTCCCTATGGGATTCTGCTTAGACAGGCGGGCATGGTGAGGGCGTGGTCTCTCTCTCTCTCTCTCTCTCTCTCTCTCTCTCTCTCTCTCTCTCTCTCTCTCTCTCTCTCTCTCTCACTCTCTCTCTCTCTCACACACACACACTCTCTCTGTATTTTTTTTCTTCCATGTCTCAGTGTAACCTATTGGGTAAAAGAACACTTGGCCAATGCTAGTGTGATGCCTGCCAGTGGCTCTGTGGTACCCCACCATTCAACATCACTTTAGATGTTCTCTTAGTCACCTACCAACCTCTTGCCAGTTATCCTGCACAGGCCCCAGAGAGGAATAGAGCTTCAAAGCTAGTTTGGCATGGCATTTGGTGACAGGGATCGTTCAAAACTTTGTAGAAAATATTGAAATCAAATGCATTTGCAAAACAGCTCTCTATACAAGCATGCATGCACGCACACGCACGCACACACACACACACACACACACCATATTTTTTCAACATTATAGTTATGTATTTTGTGTATAGAGGCTTTAAATAGTGACATTAATTACATGCTTAATTTAAAGCCGTGGCGTAACAATCAGTTGACATATGAGTTGGGTATTCAGAAACAGAAAAGTAATGTCAAGGTGGTAATGCAGGGATAAAAAGAATAAGAGAGCGCAAGAGAGAGAGAGAGAGAGAGCAGGAAAGAGAGACAGAGGGAGAGAGAGCATGAGAGAGAGATTGGATTTCCCTCTCTGCTGAGCATGATGAATCAGATGAGGAGGGGCCACTTGACACCTGTCACCTAACCAGCCAGGCACAATTATCTCCAGGGGGAGGATGGGGGACTTGCTAGGGAGTTGCGCATAGCTCCTAGTGAAATAGGCGAGCGTTTGAAGATCATTAGTGTTACAGACCCTGTCTTCGTGGCCCTGTCCAACCTACTGAATGGCTTGCTTTGATCATTGCACTGCGTTTTTGTCAATAGTGCAGGTACACCTGCATAAATTATAAAGTTATACACACAAAGTCAGCAGGTAAAGTGCCATGCTTTATTTCTGTTTCGGCCATCGATGGTGCAGCTGATTGCAACTAATGAGTGTCATCATCCCTCTTTGGCCTATCATTTGCAGCGGTGAAACGCTCACTTCACCACCATGCCTACCCAAATGAAGCACGGCTTCTCAATGGTAGTCATGAAAGAACAATCAATTGTTGGACTTACCTCCACGTGATCATTAGATTTAGACACAGATATATAGAATTTGCAAATTTACATTCTATCTAAAGGCAAAGTGCAATTTGGGTATCATTCTGACTTTAAGACTTGCATTTCTTTACGGAGAATTTTGCTCCACTATAATGCAAAATATTGTATGTCTTTATGAATATCGACAACAAATCTTTAAATCTGATTGCTAGATAATAGCTAATGCAGAGGACATCTTTGTGTTAATCTAAGGGTGACTCTTTGAAATGACTAGGTTGAAAAGCTTACAATAAGCATGTCCTACTCAACCTGAATAGCAAAGACACACGCTTGCTTTGGGCTTGATTTAAAGGCGCCTTTATGAAAAACACTGGCGTCACGTCCAGCGCCAAAAATGAACCGATAAATCGACCAATGCAATTGTGATATTATCGCTCATTATCTCTTTGTTCATGACCCACGTTACACAGCTGCATCTCTACCAAACTTAACATAGAGAAGAAATGGGCTGCAATGAGCTCATGACACATTTCATCCCAATCGTTTATCAACTTGAAAAAAAAAATCAATTTTTGATCACCTGAACAAGGTCAAAGGATCGATAATGACTTAACTGTGTCACCCAAAGACTCGGTGTAGTGGGACGATGATGTATTTTTGTGTAAACGGTAACCGATGTTATTACTATCAGCTATGTGGGAGCCATTTCAATACTATACAGGCAGACCGTATTCATAGTTGCTGCACGGCACCACTTTATGAAAAAATTTCACCATCGCACCGGATCACTTTCTCTGGATTTTTTCATTTTTGTTTACACAATATCGATCTAATTAGTTGAATTCAATACTATTTCTTTGTTCTTGATGAACCAAACATTTTAAAACTGGGTCTTACATCGCACGACAAACAACTTTTCCATACATTGGTCATACTATCTTAGGGAAATCACAGTAAACAAAGGGGGGGGCTGTATTTTGATAAACACATGACAAAGCTGTTAATTCTCCCCCACCTAGAATTTGTCCTTTTCACTTGAACCTAATCTGATTACATCCAATCAGGAATGGAGATGCAGAGAGGGCACAAGAGCAGAAAATGCTCCAGTACAACTGTTTTGTCAAAATCCCAAACTTCAATTAGGCAGAAGCGTATTTTCCCCCTGTAGTTGGGCACTTAGAGAACTGTTTTGCACACGTAACGCACACTCTCACTCACAGACCCCCGTGCCAGCCTCACCACAGCTGCGTGTCGTTAAAACACTGTGTTTGCCAACACGCCGCGGTGGATTCGACGAAGGAAAAATGATCATTATAGCTGATGAGGCGAGGCCTTCGAACGTTGACAGCGTGACAGCAGAGAGCTTTTTAATTTGTCGGATCAGATTGTGACATGCTCCATCAGAGGAAGGGGGAAATCTTTTCATTTGTGCAGAAGAAAAGGGGAAAGGGGGTCAATTAGCATCAACCATTAGACAACCCGGTGACAAGCCATATATTGCCACACGGGACAGTCAAACTAATGAGAGAGGTAGTGGAGATGTTCAACCAGGTTGGACAGAATTCCACAGTCACACAATAATCACTTGTATAGCGGCTGACATACACATTCCTTACAGTCGCACGCTCTGAAGCGTTGCTCTCCGGGGCTGCCTTCCTCTCCATTCCTTGTCACAGGAGGTCAGATTTCCTCAAAGGAATTTTCATTACGTAAACTCATATCCTACATAACTGTACACATCAACAACATCATATCGGATGCACATAATTTTGCATATCATTTAAAATTCCCATTTTAAAATTTTGTCATTGGCTCACACTTGCGTTAGCATCCCTCCGTTGTTCAGCCTTGCTCTGTGATTATTTTGTTTTCACATTTGGTAAAAATATTTAGGATCTTTTTTTTAATTTTTTTTTTAGTGAATTTACAACTGACCGGAATACTCCATAGATCACTCGAGGCTTTGCTAATATGATCCTTGCCAAAGGGGGGCATCGGTGAATAGATTTCACTTTATTAGAAGAGACAATTTCAAAGCCATGATTTTCTTTTCCTTTTTTTTGCCTTTGCATTATTTCACTGGCTGTCAGGTGTGGCTCACCACTCACAATATTGATCTAAAATACCTAAAGGTATGTGACATCATTATGAAGCTTGACCTTATCTGCTGCCCTGGAGTGTATGGGCAGGGCTCCACCAGAATGTAATGCCTCCCCCAAAGGATAGTGCCAATTGATGGTAGTGTTATTTGTTTTGCTGACCTCATGACTCGCCTCACTTTCCAGGCCTTGGATCAGTCAGGGCCTGGGGCCGGCCTTGCCACTGCACTGGGGCGAACGGGTTGGCAAATCTCACCGTTTGTTGCCACATTTGTCATAACGATATGTAGAAATATGGAGATACTACCCGGTGGGCTGTTATTATGCCGACATCAGGATACCAAGATCCACACTTTTTCAATGTAAGCGGAAATGAGGAAACCCACGGCAGTAGATGAGACAGCGAGGACATGACCTGATTAGATTTGACCGAGTCTCAGTCTTGTCCAAAGTCGTATTGGCTTTGTTGAACTTGACCGCCGTCACGCTGCCGAGAAAGCCACTGTATGTACAGGCAAGTCGCTCTTGACATCCAAAAGTCAGAATAAAAAACGCAGATGCCGACGTTCAAAACAGAAGCAAGGCGGGTGAGATATAAACCAATATATGTAATCGTTAAATGTTCACCTTGAGGTGCTTACATATGACAGTATGCGGCTTGCCAAAAGGATCGTTTGAGAATGGTTTCAATCGTACAAGAGAGCCATCTCGAAAAAAATGTGGGGGGGGGGCGATGACCAGATTTCCGTGCACCGTAACCACTAACGAACACCTTCTTCCGCTCCACCTTTAAGCAGACATCAAGAAGAAAACCATGGCGCAGTTCGCTCGGCTACTGCGCTGCAGTTTAAGCACAGTTCGTTTTCGCGACACCTCCCGTATTCCCGGGCGGTGAGTCACTTGCTCCCTCGGCGAGAGGGAGCAACAGCATGTCGCGCTCGGCGAACCCCGAAGGCCTCTCGCGTTTGCCGTATGCATTCAAACAACGTATGATAGCCAGATTGTTGCTCGTGGAACCTGTCATATTTCCCAGGTAAAGCAGATGAATAAATAAAGCACCGCTGTCGGGGGGTGGGGGGGGGGGCTGGAACACTCCCCCCCACCCCCCCTTTGTGTAATTTTCCATTGCCTTGAGTTAGAGGCTGATCTCTTTGTAGACCCTCTCCCAACAAGCGTTGACCTTCTGCTCCCACATGTAAAGAACTCGGCGAGATCAGAAGGAGGGAGGGGGAAGCTGTGAATAAAGGCATCACCACTGCAAGCAGCCAAGAGACTTCATCCACTCCGCTACACTCTTCCTCTCCTCTCCTCTCCTCTCCTCTCCTCTCCCCATGCTGGCAGTGTGGTTTTATCTCTGTGTTACGTCTCGGTGCTAGCAGTGGTAGCAGATACCTTGTTGGCGGCACAAAGGAGCGGTTCTGTAATAAAAACAGCTGTCTCTGGCGGTCCCGGTGTAATTGGGATTGTTAACGTGGAGGGCTCCTGTGGGAGGCTGAGAAGAGCGTGTCTTTGTTTAAAAGCACACAGACACCTCCGCCGCATTCGTTGATTCATGCATGGGGAGAGAGAGAGAGAGAGAGAGAGAGAGAGAGAGAGAGAGGAAGAGAAAAAAGCAAGAGAGAAAGGAAGAAAGAAAGAAGAAGGTGTGTGTGTGTGTGGGGGGGGTGGTAACACCTGAGTTGTTGCATGCACTCTCTTCTGCAGCTTTTATTTTGGACAGGGTGGATTTATTCGTATGTGGTGAAGAGCCTTGAAGCGGAGAGCTGTGTATTTGCAGATTTCCAGTGAGGCTCTTTTCAAGGAAAGACATGATTGCGCCTCACGGTGTTACGGCGTGAGGATTGGCGAGGACAGGAAAACTCCGTCCCGAATAGTGTGGCGGCACTGCAATACACACTGACTCACAATACGTTAGCAGCGTTTAGGTGACTCCGTCTGCGGCGAAATGTAGCATTAGACATAACAACACCACCCAGACCCCTGCAGAGCAGGACGTCAGGTTCTGACATCCTATCGTCTCCTTCGTTACCATCTACATCGTTCTTAGGGCGTCCTCATAATCACCTTAATAAGTCTATAGGGACTAGTTTAATGTGATGCTCAGGTGTATTTTACAAGTCTGAATAAAAGGAACTGTATCAATGGTTTTAGCTTGTGCCCTGTAAACAATAGAAGTTATTAACTTCACGACGTGTATGTTTTCACGTGCTTTTAGTCCTTATTATGAGTCAAATAAGTCGGCCAGTCCCCCCGTATTTGCTTGCTTGTTTGTTTGTTTGTTTGTTTGTTTGCCCTAACAGGTCCCTCAAAGGTAATTCTGTCAAACAGTCCCCCTCTCCCCCCTCTGGAAGTGACAAAGCTGCAGGAGCGAGTGCGCATAAGAAGTATATGCGTAAGTTAACACACTGATGAAACGCTGGAAATGTTACTTCAAAGCCAATTGCTCAGGAGCGGCTCAACTGATTTATTTGACTTAAGATATACTTTTGTGTGTGTGTCTCTGTGTGCGCGCGCACGTGTGTGTGTGTGTTTCATTGTGGATGAAATTTTCATAGACCAATTTAAGAATGGTGAAATATGAATGATTTCTTTAAAGTTTCATCATAAATCAGTCTCTCGGTATATATGAAGAGACACTGATTGCCCCTTGATGTCTCCTGCTATGGGGTGGCTCCCTCGCCTCGCCCGCCGCCGTCCCATCTGAGAGGCGAGGTCTCTCGGCTGCGGACGGCTCTTGCGGCGCGGGGCAAAGCACAGCGCTGTGTGCGGGTTAGTACACCGGCAGCAGCTTTGTCGCAGCCGTGGGGATGTGTTCGGTGTCTTCTGCACGTCACAACCCAAAGAAATTGGGGATGACATGTTGCAGCGTAAGACCCATGCAAAAGGCCCGTCGTGTTTCTGAGGGATGCAGCCGCAGAGTGACTTTCTTGCATCCTGTTAGTCTGCCGTACTCTATGTACTCAAACATGTGTAGTTGGCATCATTACATCCATGGCGGACTTATATTGAAACGGTGCTACACGCCGATATGGCACGCGTGGCGGAGAAATACAGGTACGGACGACAACATGCTTAGTGATCTGAGGAGTGACGGCTACACACATCTGAATGGAAAATTCAGAGTTTTACCACTTTTGATGAAGACACATTTTGGCTTAACTGATCACAATGGCAAGAAAATATTGATCAAAAACGTCGGTTGGTCCTGCACACTGTCAACCGCTAGGTTGTAACAGATTATCGCAGGCTACGACTTCCTTGCTTGAATGTATGTTTGTTTTTTTCTTCGTGGTGTGGCTGGAGGGTGGTTATTTGCGATAGGAGGTCAATCACAGAAATATTACAAGTGGCATGGTTTCCAGAGAATAAATTGTGCCGGGAGCTTCTGGTCACAATAAAGACCTGACAATTCCTTCATGTAATAACGAATTTGACAATTTCAAACAAATTAAGTTCCCCTTGTTAATGAAAGACTGTCGATGCTTTTAATTATAATACTGTTTAAGTGACATAATGAGAATAAAGAGAAAATACCGAGTAAAAAGTGGCCTATATGATGTTTTTCTCTTTGCGTTTTTACCCAAATCTGCATGAAAGACACCTTTATATATGTGTGTTTGTGTGTGTGTGTGTGTGTGTGTGTGTGTGTGTGCATAAATTAATACATTTGACAGCTGATGATTGCTGATGGCATGAAACAGGCTTGTTTCTGTCTCATAAAGAATTTACTTGACTCACTGGATTTTATATATATATATATATATATATATATATATATATATATATATTTACTAGACTTCAATTTACTCCAACATAATTTACCATCATAACAATCTCATCTCCAGGCACTATTCTCCAAAAATATAAACTTAAAATGATCAAATTCATTGAGGCAAATGACGGAAACTGTGAAGGGGGAAAAAAAGGAAATCAGGAAATATATTTTAGATCTAATTCCAGTCTCAAATTAGATTATTGAACGGCAGTGTATATATCTTTTTTTTGTGTCGCTCGGTGGAAGAGGTGTAGGAGACGGAGCTCTCCATGGTGGTTGCACCTTTACAATAACAGCTTCTAATTGGTTTCCTCTGGAAAACGAAACTGTCAAGCGCGGCATTACCTGAACTGTCTCACCGGTTAAAATGGATCAAATCGTTTCGGAGGATTAATAGTCTACGCTGTGGTTATTGGCTGCGCCGTTTTCTCCAAGCGCGTCATCCAGCCAACTGCGTTCACGGTAGGACTTGGGAGAGGGACGCAGTGCTGGTTCGAGTCATTGGAAATAAATGCCTTGTCGCGGACTGCCCATGCGCAGAGTCCCCAGCGGCGGCGGCGGCGGCGGATGGCTAATGAAGAATAATAAATCATGAAAGGTTTCTCAGGTACAGCCGGCACAGAGTGAGAGGAGAGGGGTGAGAGAGGTAGAGCTAGAGCGAGAGAGAGAGAGGTAGAGCGAGCGAGCGAGAGAGAGAGAGCGAGAGAGAGGTAGAGCGAGAGCGAGGCGGAGAGAGAGAGAGAGAGAGAGCGAGAGAGAGAGGCAGAGAGAGAGAGCGAGAGAGAGAGGCAGAGAGAGAGAGGCGGAGAGAGAGAGAGAGACAGAGACACACACACACAGCCTGCCCTTCGCCTCAGAGCAGAGGCAGTTCGAGTCCCCGCAGCATTATACGTAGTCGAGGTATCGGGACTGTCACAACTCTCTCTCTCAATTACGATCGTCGAGAAGGAGAGACTACTTTTGAAAACAATATAAAGTCTGCGAAAGCGGCGACACCTTCTCTTCAGATTAGGAAATCCTTTAAAGACAGGAGAGAGAGGGAGAGAGGGAGAGAGAGAGAGAGAGGGACAGAGAGAAAGAGAGAGAGGGGGAGAACTTTTTTCTTTTTTAGCATTCGTTCATCTTTTCTTTCTTCCCGGCGTCGTCTATGAGGACTTTCATGAAAGATCCACAGCAAAAAAACACCATAATCAAGGGACAAAGTTGAAGGAGAAAAAGCAGAAATATCGAGGTTATTTACTGTCGTTTTTTTTTCTCTTTGTTTTGTTGTTTTTCGTTTTTTTGTTGTTTTTTTTTTTATGGTAGCGTTCGCGCCACAGCCCAGAACGGAAGAGGTAACCGGCTGCGGGGGGAGGGGGGAGGGGGGCTGTGGGCGCATCGGCGTGGCGCAATTGTATGGCTTGCTGGTTCTTGCGATATCTCCGCTGCAAAAAAGAAAAAGAAAAGACGCAACACCATACTTCCTGCGGTAATAACAGATGTACTAACGACAGAATCGGGCAACCGTTTTCGGTTCGTTTTGGGGTTTTTTTGTTGTTGTTGTTTTTGTTTTTTTTTGTTTTTTGTTGTTGTTTGTTTTGTTTTTGGTAGCACCTAGAGTTATTCGACAGTGACTTGAGATTCCAGCGAAGCAATTGGACTTCAACCCCGACCGAGGAGGCGGGGTCTTAACTTATTATAAGGAAGTTGCCGAGGCTTAGACGCCAGCAAATATGATGATGATGTCTCTCAACAGCAAGCAGCCGTTCGCAATGGCTCACGCCAGCTTGCCAGAGCCCAAGTATTCCTCTTTGCATTCCTCCTCGTCTTCCACTTTGACTTCGAATGCACCTTCATCCTCCTGCTCGTCCTCCCGACACAGCAGCACCATCATCAGCAGCAGCAGCGGCGGCGGCGGCGGCGGCGGCGGCGGCTCGGAGGCGATGCGCCGAGCCTGTCTCCCAACCCCACCGGTACGTATTCTGCATAATCACCGCTTAAAGGCAGATTTTGACAGCCCACTTCTTTGCTTGATGTTTTTTTCATGTCTGCACAGCAAATCACCCAACACCTCCATTTTTTTCCCCTTCCCTCCTCTGCCCAACTTATGTATTCAGCCGGCTTTGCCTTTCATATTAATTTTTATGACCTGGGATGTTGCATGCGTCTTGTTTTGTGTGCCCCCCTTTTTTCCCTTTTTTTTTAGATTTCTTTTTTTCACATTCTGGAAATGTTTTAAACCGAGGAGTGGAGAGAGAATTCCCTGCTGACAGTTATGTGTGCATTCTATTTGCAATTGCAGAGCAATATATTCGGAGGCTTGGATGAGAGTTTGTTGGCCCGTGCTGAAGCTCTGGCGGCGGTGGATATAGTCTCGCAAACCAAGAGCCACCACCACCCACCACATCACAGTCCCTTCAAGCCGGACGCAACCTACCACACCATGAACACTCTCCCCTGCACCTCGTCGTCGTCCTCCTCCTCGTCGGTGCCTATTTCTCATCCGTCCGCCCTAGCCGGTCACCATCACCACCACCACCATCACCACCACCACCAGCCCCACCAGGCGCTAGAAGGGGACCTCCTGGATCACATCACCCCAGGATTGGCACTAGGAGCCATGGCGGGGCCGGATGGCTCGGTGGTTTCCACGCCTGCGCACCCTGCCCACATGGCGGGCATGAACCACATGCACCAGGCAGCTATCAACATGGCTCATGCCCACGGGCTACCGTCGCACATGGGCTGCATGAGCGACGTGGACGCCGATCCAAGGGATTTGGAAGCCTTCGCGGAGAGGTTTAAACAGAGACGGATCAAACTCGGGGTAACCCAGGCGGATGTAGGGTCAGCTTTGGCCAACCTGAAGATACCTGGGGTGGGCTCCCTCAGTCAGAGCACCATCTGCCGATTCGAGTCCCTCACGCTGTCGCACAACAACATGATCGCTCTGAAGCCCATTCTGCAAGCGTGGCTGGAAGAAGCCGAGAAATCGCACAGGGAGAAACTTAATAAACCCGAGTTGTTCAACGGCGCGGAGAAAAAGCGGAAGCGCACGTCGATAGCGGCGCCGGAGAAGAGGTCGCTGGAAGCGTACTTTGCCATCCAGCCGCGTCCCTCCTCGGAGAAAATCGCCGCTATAGCGGAAAAGCTGGACCTCAAAAAGAACGTGGTGCGGGTCTGGTTTTGCAACCAGCGACAGAAACAGAAACGAATGAAATACTCTGCATGCGTCTAAGTTTGCTGTGAAATACCCCCCCCCACCACCACCCAAAAAAAAATAAAAAATCAACGAATGTTGAAAGACTTGGAACGGTTTAGAGACAATTTGTATCATATTTCTGATTTCACACAGTTCCTCCTCCTCCTCCTCCCCCCCCCCCCCAAAAAAAATCATCGATGACTTTGTGCTTTGAACTCCGAATAATTCATTAGTACCTACATTGAAAATGACTGAAAAACTCACTGTCACCGTCTCTTACTCGCTGAGGGGATGTGGACTCAAGTAAAGCGACGATTGACAGAGCAAAGTAAGACCACTGTTTCCACACTTACTATGCTATACACCTGTTCAGTGTCAACGCAGTGTGACTTATATAGGCCCCATGTGCTTTGATTACACATATATTTTTGTTGTTGCTGTTGCTCATAAAGGTTATTTTCAGATAGTTTGCGTTAGACCTTGATTAAATAATAGCCTAATTAAAATGGCAACTATCGTTATTTAAAGATGATGGGCTGTTGTAACTTAAAGCACTTGGCTAGTGGCTATCGGTGTTATGAGCTTCGAAGTGGCATTTATTCAGGGTTCACGACAGGGGAACGGGGAAAAACACGTCACTAGCACCACTTATGGTCTTGAAAGCTATGATTAGATTACTGCCAAATGACCCCGTGTAAATTATAACTACGGTTGCGTTGTCACGCGCTTCATTTTTGTGTTCAGTGTGTATTTTTACTTCCGCTTATTCTTACTATTCACGTGCGATACGAGTCGAAGAATCAGGGAAATGTTTTAAAGAGACCACGAGGTTTCCACAAGATGGGATCTTTTTATTATTATTATTACTATTATTATTATTATTATTATACCCCCCCAAAAATGTAGCCAATCGATAGAAATATGAAAATAATGAGACGTTAACAAGCATTACTGATATTATCAAATTAAAATTAAGTTTTCTTTTTATTTTATTTTTTTTACTCAGCTGCAATAAGTCACCAATCCAGCGTGGGCCGGTGTCTTATGAACTATTTATCGAGTGAGGTCATGTTTACTTCATTATATATTTATTGGGATTCCCCCCTCCTCCTCCTCCTCCTCCTCCTCGTTTTGCTTGAGAAAAAAAAATCAACGTCTGACAGCAAGTTCCTAAGTGTTTTTGTTCTATTAAAGGGAAACGACTGTGGAATAGTAATCCCACGTTTCATTTACATTTTCATTTAAATTTTGCAGCTTTTGAGATGGTACAATCGAGAGATATATGAGATAGTATTCCCTTTTTCAAATTATTTTATGTATGTTTTCTGCTATTTATTTGTATAAATATACCTTACGCGCATCGTTATGGAGTCGTTGCTTGTTAAAAAAATCATCCTGTTAAGTACTAAATGTTTTCTTAAAGAGAAAAGAACAGTTTCATGGAAATATACGTGTACAATGTAAATATTTCATTGGAACCAGTCGATGCACATAAATAATATCGTACAGGTTTTGCTGTATTTGCTGTTTTAGCTGAGGTAACTTATTTCTGTAATGTATGTTGCTTTTTTTGGGTTCCTGGTTAAATTATTCCATTAATTTATTACATCCATGTAATTTTAAGTTATTTGGTTATTGAACTGCAAATATGTGTTTCATTAAAGAACAAACTTTGACATTTAATTGGACGTTTTCCATGACTAATTTGTAGTAGCTGTGTTACGTTTTAGCAATAGGCAACACAGTAGTAAAAAAAGAAAAAAGAAAAAGAAGAAGTACAGAACCACCAAACATAGCCCATCTTCCTGCCAAGTTAAATGAGGATAGAGGGAATCGGTTGGTCCCTTTATTTTAGACAGGGTTTCGCTTCACGACTAAACACAAGCGTTGGGCCTTATGCAGGATTTCTATTATTATCATTATTATTATTTTGTATAACGCAGGTTATGCCTCAGATAAGTCTATCGTTTCTACTGTTCCACCAACCTAAAAGACACACGTCGTTTTTCAACTGACTGGCTGCCAGCTCGTGTACTAGCTCGCCGTAGCCCCGTATACCTGAGAGCAAATGCTAATATTCTATTAGAGTCTAATCAGCGAGTCTGCGGAGGGCTGGAAGGGTCCCTGGAGCGCGCGCAGCCCCGCCAGATGTCAGCCCGCCAGAAAAACAGCTCGCCTGCCAAAGCGCCCGTCTCTATTTAAACACGCGCTCCACGTCACGCCGGACGCGCGAGCGCGCGCGCGCGGATCGAGGCTTTGAAGCACCTCTCGGGTCGAGGTTGCGGTTAGAGAAAGCAAAAAGAATAATAATGATGATAATAATAACAACCATAATCATAATCATAATGAACGTTTTGAAAGCATGATTTCCTTTGGAGCGTTCAAGTGGTTGAGCGGCACGGCACCGATGTGCAGGCAGCCTATTCAGCACCATGGATAGCTGCCTGAGAGGGAGGGAGGGAGGGAGGGAGGAGGTGGAGGGGCAGGCTACGCAGCCGTCAGCTAGCCACATGTCTAAGATGCTTGCGTGTATTTTTGTTTGTTTTATCATCCGAACATACTTGAAGGATGTCATTATTTGGAATCATTTTAACTGGGTTTGGCTATAGATCGACAGTACACTATATCAGCAGGCAGACGTTTATTATTATTTTTTAATGTTTTGTTTTATTCCCCCCTTTATTTGCTATGTTTTGTGCACTTGCAGACGCAAAAGTTACGCGGCAATCTGTCTGAAGGAAGTTCTACATCATACCTGTTGTTAAGCTAAGACGCTCGTGTGTATCCACGTGACTCCCCAAGTGACCAAACCTTGGCACGAGAGCGCCGCTTGTATATTCAGCACGCAGGCTTTCGCGAAAGTCACACGATGACGTCAGAGACACCTGACAAGAAATGCGCTGTTTTATTTCTTAGCCATTTTACATTAAATATTAGCAATACACTGAAAACTTATAAATTAAAATACGTCACGTACCTAGAGGCTATAATAAAAAAAAAGCTCAGATAAATGGCTTTGGGATTGAAAAATAATGCCCATCTTCCATTGATCTCATGATGAAGACCAATATGCCCAACCACGATTCTTGTGACAAATTAAGAGTATCAAAAGGCCCCTTTTAATGAGACAGCTATGATGTTTCATCAATTAAAAGATGCTCCATGGTGAGTGCTTCTAATTTCCCCTAAATGAGCCATTCACTTAATACGTTAATAAGAGCGAATTATTAAATTACACATCGAATTATGAAAACCAGATAATTATGAAGAGCGGGTAAGAAGTCATTAGCTATCCCTGTTAATTACCGTTGGTCAGGGAGGGCTGTGGAATGAGTGTCTCATCGGGAATTGAAATTAACTTAAGAGCTTTGCAGCGTGACTCGACGGTAGCACGTCGCGCAGACATGGGCCTATGCTAGGCTCCACCTATATGCCTATTTAACGTTCAAATATTGGGAGAAAATCGATTTAGATTCTTTGATAGCGAATAAATTCAGCTCCGACAACAACAACAACCCCCAACACGCACGCACGCGCACGCACACACACGAGCATGTACTCACGCATACACACGCACACACCTAGGCCTACATACCGAACAGCCGTACAGCATTAAGGCCTCAGCACAATGGCGGGGGGGGGGGGGGATCGAAGACGCCTTCTCTCCAACATGTGAACCAAAACAGTTACCTTGAAGCAACAGACGTATAAGCCAATACGTTGCATACGTTCCACACAGCGAGACGAGCAGGAAGAACACTATGGGAGCTTTAAACAAAAAAGAAAAGGGCAACGTTGTTTCCTTTTGTTATAATTAGGCCCTCTGTTTTATTTTTCTCTCTTCCCCCCCCCCTGAACATTTCCCCCCTTTCACAGGGATACTGATGAAATTTTAATGAAGCCAGGGGACTGTCGGAGCTCCGCCTGGGGACCCGCTAGTGGAATATTTTAACTGTACATTTACACCAAGCGTCTGCCTTCAAAGACGCGACGACTGCTCTCGAATTAGAGGAACAGTATGGGCCATACACTGAATGCAGCTTACCATTTGTGGCTCCGCCGAGACGTCGTAGGGGCCGTCCGCTCGGAACAGGAAGCGGCGCAGGTGCCATCGGCTAACAAATATGGCCAGCGTGGCTTTCCGAGCTGGTTGTCGGCGCCGATATCAACCCGAATCAACGGCCAATTGGTTCGTCGAGAGTTGGTCAGGAGCCGATCGGTCGAGTTACGCTGGATGTCTCGATAGCCACCTTTTGACCTGCGAAATAAAATGAAAGGGGGAAGAGAGAGAAAAAAAACACGTATATTTGCGAATGAAACGCAGCCAGGAACTAAACCGTCTTTCCGTTTCCCTTTTCCCGCTCCCGGTAACAAACGTGCGTCCACGCGCCCGCCGCTCGGCTTCATCAAAGGCCGTTCCAGTAACGTGACCTGCTCAGGCCGAACAAAAAAAATGACCGGTAAAAATAAAGCGCGCCAAAACAAAACGTGTGCTAGAGACGATTGAGATATGAAATATATATGATATAGTAAATGTGGAATTTTTCAGTTCAATAACAAATTTAAAGTTACGGTTAGTTGGTTGCGTGTAGACCCACAGTGACTCGTTTAGGCTGTATTAGAGTGACAAGGGGGGGGGCGAGGGGGGAGGAAGTGACCAGGAGGAAGTGACAAGTGTGGCAACCAGTGACCAAGTGAATAAGCAAAACTCATTCATGACCTACATACATAGTGAACCTGGACTCTGAAATCTGCAAATTGTAAAAAAAAAAAGAAATGTGTCCACTGGTTGAATGTTTTGCAGATAACTTCTTTGTTGAGCATTCGTGGGATAAATTTCTCATTGTTTGAATCCTGCTATGCACGCCATCCCTTTACATACCCTAGCTACACATGTTTTTGGACCTATACTGCCGGCTGCATGGTGATATCAGAAAGAGTGCATCACATCTGCAAGGCATCATGCATTCATCATTATGATGTTAATAACAAATGTACTGTGGTGTACTGCCCCCCCCCCACACAGGGTGGGCTGCAAGCTGTAAAGGCTTCACCACAGTTTGTAGTATAGCAGACAAATAGAAAATAAACTAACAAGTGTGAGGGTTATCCAACGCAACAGTGATTTCACTTTATTTTGGAAGTCAACAAATGTTGGGATGGGACTTGCTGTACTACTACTAAAGGTTCCAGGCTTATTTTTGTGATGAACATATGTTTTGCAATTTGTTTTATGTATAAGAGAGGACCTTTCATGTGACCAACTGCCAAATGACCAGAAGGGGGTCGAGGAGACCTATAAGCCTATACAGTCGTAAACTCTAGTATAAGCGTACACTCCAGTTTATTTCTATAATTCTACACCACAGTTGCAGTCTTACTCAACAGGGTTTCAAATTCCCACAGCGATAAAAAGACAGGCAGAGTAAACGGCAGTATTTATCCTTAGACACTCAATCCAGATAAGGGAACTCTCCACAGATGCTATAGTGAGAGGGGGCCACTCAAAAAAAAAACCCTCTTTTGGGGGCGGGGGGAGGGGTGTCACAGATGTACATTTTAAACCACCGGAAATATTTCGCAGTTCGAGCCCACAAGGGGTACCGGATTTTAAAAAATGCTTTTGCACAATGCACAAGAATACAGAGCATGTGAGCAGACGGCCTCCGCTGGTCTCCGTGCACATGTCACCCCAGTGAACGCAGAGGTCAAGAGAGATCTCAGCAAAACGTGGAGGCCTAAAACTGTCCTTGCATGTACCTAAAAAACCAGACAAGTTTAGAAATGTCTAAGGCAAGGAGGAGCGAGGGTCGCTTCATCTCACTTACGCTAACTACCCGCACGATGAGTGTCAAATACAGTGTATAAAACACACGTATTCAGTGGAGATACCGGAATAAAACGTTACCCTTTATTTGTGAAGCAGCTTTTTAAACACAAGTTGTGTAAAGTGCTCTAATATTCAAAATAGACCCAAGCGACAAATCCAAAGCAAACAGGCTGAAACGAGAAAGCATCAAGAGATGAAAAAACAATAAAAAGCAGATCAACAAACAATAAGCAAAGACACTGTAAAAAATATTCCATAAAAGAAAACCAATAAAATACGCTTTAAAGACTTTTTCCAATAGCAAAAGTGAATTGGATATACCAAAGTTTGAACTGTTTAGGTCACTAATCACCACTCATACATATGACGGAGGATGCTCTGCATCTGAAGAAACTGTTTATTTTTTTTTATCTTTATATGAAAGAGACACAAAACGTCCTAAATTAGGTAGCAACCTGGACAAAATGACCATTTCTGTTGGACCGCCGTACGCTCACATCATTTTATATCCATACTGTTCTTGAATTATTGTTCACCGGTGTAATCTTTTTCCAATTTTTGTTTCATTAATTGAGTATGCAGTCAAAGTTCCACCTACTTTGTTGTACATGAGGGGCTGTATTCAGAGCTGAATAGAGTTTAATAAAGCATTTTTTTTTTTGGTAATTTGGTTTCTCAAAAAAAGTTGAAAAATAGCTTGCCTTGTACAGAAACACATTATGAGCAGGATTTGGACCATTAGGACCAAATCTCTCCTGCTATTTTTGAATGAAATGCATAACGCTTACCAGTTTACATCAACAAAAAAAGGAAATTCCCACATCTCATTACTCTCTTGTTACCAATTAAGTCCATATTATTTCAGTATGGATTACATTATACCTGGTAAGAAGAATAAAAAAAGAAAGGTACTGTTCATGTAGTAGACCATTTAACATTTTACACTTGAATCAGCAGGAAGTTACTTAATGTTATCACTCCATAGATCCCCACACCGGATCAGTTGCAGGGTACAGATTTTTTTTGTTGCTAATTTCTGCCGTTTCTGTGGTTCGAGGGCGTGCAAGCCCGACAACGCCGGCGAATAAAGGCCATCAAATGCATGTGTTCATTGGTGTACTTCAAATTTTGAGTGTCGCCATATGCCCACAGTTATGTATTACAGCCTAGTGTTCAAATTGATGGTGTCAAAGTGCCTTCAGCTATCAAATATTTAACAACGCGGGATGGGTGCATGGCTTTATAAACAGTCAGGTCCCCTCCTTGAATTTCCTTTTCCACCTCATCTTCTCGTGACTGCGAGCCATTTTCAATGCATTGAGCATTAGATCCGTTCATTTCTCAGAGGCTTGTTGCCGTGTTCCAAATGAGTAAGTTGTAGTAGAGATTGGACCCTAATGAGAAGGTGGTATAGCTGTCTAGTGGATGTGTGTTCACTGGGCTCTGACAGCCGTGCTCTGTTGCAGATCTATTAATCATACCCATAAGGAGTGCCAGTCTCTCTCTCTCTCTCTCTCTCTCTCTCTCTCTCTCTCTCTCTCTCTCTCTCTCTCTCTCTCCTCTCTCTCTCTCTCTCTCTCTCTCTCTCTCTCTCTCTCTCTCTCTCTCAGTTTTCAGTTTATACAGAACAGAATCATTTACATAAAGTCCTTAAGGCAAATAACTGTTGGGGGCTCTAATTTATATCTGATCGAAAATTAGCCGTCATTATGCGCACCATTAGCTGCGTCTTTAATGTGCTTCTAAGCACCATTTGTCAAGCAGCTTGTTAATATCCTTCAAGTCTGTAAAGTTGAGAGCTCATTAAAGACTGCTGTGCCTGCTCATGATGCCATTTCATAAAATTCTCTGGAAAGGGACAGAACATTTAAAAGTTTTTTTGCACTGACATTGTCCAAAAAAAAAAAAAGGGGTGTCACGCATCAGCGAACCGATGGACGTGGCGGTGCATAATGCGCGCCGGATGGAAACCGAAGGCCAGAATGTGGCTTCACTTTCGGGGAATATTTACGAATTCAGACTTGACAAAATCTGATAAGATTTTCATCAAATTCATTTCTCTGTGCAAAAAAAAAAAAAGAAGAAGAAGGGCAAACTTTCTTTTTTCTAGAATTTAATATTCTTCTTCACAGTATGATATCACCACCTTTAACATTCATAAAATTGTTTATTATTCAGCAAACCAACGCTCTGTTGATCATGCAACGACTTCGCTCGAGAAAACCAATTTATCCGAAACGCACCCATCCAGATAGCTGATTGGTTCTCCGGCACATAGCCCCCTGTATTAGGAAGTCTTTCTATAGTTGATAGTTGTCTTGCCTATAGCCCATAATGGGAGACCCACACAAGCCTAATCTCTGCCTGTGGGGAACGGGAGTTTATGCTGCTTTATTATTGGTTAAAACTCCAGTGTCCTTAGCCCTTTTTCACCACCATAACAGATTCCTCCAGGCTAAAGCAATAAAGGGAGTTAATTAGAATGCTAAAGACAGATGTAAATAAAGGGAATGAGACAGTGGTGAGGGATGAGGCGTCTAGGTCACACACTCTCATCAAAAACCCAGTTGGTAGCAAATGACACAACGTTCAGTGCCAGAGGCCTGGGGCTACGACTGCAAACCAGAGGACATAATGGACTAAATTATGGCCTCAGTGGCAATGTATTTCAAAGCACCAAGGACACACACACACACACATGAACACACACACACACACACACACATGAACACAAATCTATATTTGGATTAAAATTATCTAACGCATTACATAATGTATATCATATAAAAAGAATGTGCTGTTATCACACAATCTGATCCGGGGATCACACTCATGTGTTCAAAGTTAATTGATTGCCATTTTGACGGCCCAGTTTGAACTTGATGGTTTGAGGTCCCTGACGAGCATGCATAATAAGATACCTTGTTGTAGCATTAATCCCTCTTTTCTATTCATACGCAGTCTGCGGCTCGCTGGGGCAATGGCTCTCTCAAGAAAAATGTTTGGAGGATAGCGTAACACACGAGAGACGATAATCACGGTGGACAAAGACAGGAAGGAAGTGCGCTAGGGTGCGAAGAGGCGGAAACAAGCAGCCATCGCCATTAAACACCATACACTTGAGATTACAGGCGTGGAGAGGGGGTTGGGCTAATTAAAATATTTGCATTATTAAAAATACATTAACTACTAAAATGGCATCATACTTAACAAGCAGAAGAAATTATGTAATTTTGACAAGTTTTAGTGGTTAAGTATATGCCCCTAAGACCGGGCTTCAAGGGGGCAAGCTGTGAGTCGATGACGTAAGGTTCACCATAATGAATAATTATGCTAAACGTCAAATTTTGCAGATACCTGAAGACGAAATGTGCATTTGAATAGGAAAGGTCAATTTTATTCCGTTCCATTCTCGACACCCACTTAATCCAGTTCAGGATTACAAGGTGGGTTGGAGTGAGGCGCTGGAAGCGATCCCAGCATACCTTGGGCAGTAGGCCGGGAGAAACCCTGGACAGGGCTCCCACAAACACTTGCTTACACACACACACAAGTCTCCAGTTCAGCTAACATGCATGTCTCCAGACTGCAGAGACCCCATGCAAAAACAGGGAGAAAATGCAAACTCCACATAGTAAGGTCATGGCTCAAAACCAGGACCCTCATGCTGAGGGGCAACGGGGCTAACCACTAACTTACCACGCAATCCCATTGAATTTCATTTCACTTCAGTCAATTCAACGGACCAGAAATTAAAAGTATATTTTTGAAGCTCAGCTCCACAGTGTCAACATCTACCATTGTATTAATGTCACTAATTTGTCTTTGTATCTGCGTGGCTCTGTGCTGTAACAGTGAGGGTTACCGTCATTTGAAAACACAGACAAAAAAAACAGTTACGGACACAATTTCACCACCTGCATTGGAGAAAAAGCAAAGGTTTGCAGTTCGATGGAGAAGCTCATAGTACACTCCAAAAGATCCTGAGATGAACATGAGCTCAGCCCGACTGCAGAGTTCAGCATTTACAAACATAAAGAAGAGTGAAGAGAAGAGACTTTATTCGTCTAGCAGCTACACACTAGAACACACACACACACACACACACACACACACACATACATGCAGGGAGCGGTGGCCGAAGAAGTGTTCCTTCCTGCATCTCTCCCATCCTGCTGTCCCTCCTCCAGGGTCAGCCAGGAGAAGTGGGCAGCCCTTTCCTTCGGCGCCTGGGGACCAGTTCCAGGTGGACATCCATGTCATGGTCAGGGACAGGACAGGAGAGTGTTCTGCATGTTTTTGACATAAAGTGCTATATATAGGTAGAAGCGGCACGGTGGTGCAGTGGTTAGCGTGGTCGACTCACAGCATGAAGGTCCTGGGTTCGAGCCCTGGAGTAGTCCAACCTTGGGGGTCATCCCGGGTCGTCCTCTGTGTGGAGCTTGCATGTTCTCCCCGTGTCTGCGTGGGTTTCCTCCGGAGCTCTGGTTTCCTCCCACAGTCCAAAGACATGCAGGTCAGGTGAATCGGCCGTACTAAATTGTCCCTAGGTGTGTTGGCCCTGTGATGGCCTGGCGGCCTGTCCAGGGTGTCTCCCCGCCTGCCGCCCAGTGACTGCTGGGATAGGCTCCAGCATCCCCGCGACCCTGAGAGCAGGACAAGCGGTTCGGATAATGGATGGATGGATTTTTAAAGGAAGAGTAGAGATACATCATAAAAGTACATCATAAAGAATAGCATAAAAATACATCACAAAAATCACTACAACACCACAGAAATGAGAGACATCGAAGAACCACTATAAGAACTCGTTAATTGAGAAGTCCTCATTCATGCCCCCCGGAAATAAACTTTCGACATAAAAAAGCCAAAATGCTTCTCTCTTTTTCCTGAGAAAATTGACCTCACCACCTCTTCTCGCTGTGAGGCAGCAGTGCAAGCATTGCGCCATAACTACCATTGATCAAAATATTCAAAGAAAAATAAATCAGTGTATGGTGTAAACCACACTGTGGCTGGAGGCGGCAGAATGGAAGAAGCACATTTAATCAGTAACCCATTTGAATGTTTTACACTGTTTACAGGAAAGTCTCGATTCTCTCCCAAGGGTTGAGACCTTCTACAGAGGCTTTCTTGGCTTCCTGTGCACAGTGCTTTTCCTCATACCCATTCACTTTAATCTACTGCTTGCCTGTTTGAGCCTGAAATCACAGTTGCAATTGTGGCCTACAGAGTGCATTGTCAAAAGATGTACGACATATGGACTGTGAACGCAATGTGTGTTTGTTAAGAAGAGCTGTGTTGTTAGGCCTTTTAAATTGACATTATTTTTTTTGTGCCTTAGTTATGAACGGTGGTGCAGCTATTAGGTTTCATTCACTGCTGGTCTATCGAGCACAAACTGTGACGTGCACAAACTATTACACAACTTGTTACATGGCAATTACGCTGGCTAGGTCAGTCAGCCATCAGCAGTCGTTGATACAAATTTCTGGTTCGCAGACAAAATGCAAAGATTTCAAAGACAACTTGTGTAACTATCAAGTCCATATATATGCATATAGTCCACACACACACACACGTATGTATGTATATGTACATATATATGTATATGTGTGTGTATCTATATAGGCATGTATGTATGTACGTGTGTATATATATACGTATATACGTATATGTACATACGTATGTGTGTGTATATATATATATATATATATATATATATATATAGTGTGTCTATCTATCTACCTATATATATATATATATATATATATATAGTGTGTCTATCTATCTATCTAGCTATCTATCTATATATATATATAACTTTGTTAAAAGAAACACTCAATGGTAGGGAAGGTGCTCAACAAATAAGGAGCAAATTAATCCAGCGAGTCAAGTAAATTCTTTATGAGACAGTACAAGCCTGTTTCATGCCATAAGCAACCATCAGCTGTCCTTTAGCTGATGGTTGCTTATGGCATGAAACAGGCTTGTACTGTCTCATAAAGAATTTACTTGACTCACTGGATTATATATATACAGTGTGTATCTCTATCTATCTATCTATCTATCTATCTATCTATCTATCTATCTATCTATCTATCTATCTATCTATCTATAGATCGCTCTCTTTATATATATATATATATATATAGCTGATGGTTGCTTATGGCATGAAAAAGGCTTGTACTGTCTCATAAAGAATTTACTTGACTCACTGGATTATATATATATAGTGTCTATCTCTATCTCTCTATCTATCTATATATCGCTTTTATATATATATATATATATATATATATATATATATATATAGCTGATGGTTGCTTATGGCATGAAAAAGGCTTGTACTGTCTCATAAAGAATTTACTTGACTCACTGGATTATTTTGCTCATTTGTTGAGCACCTTCCCTACCATTGAGTGCTTCTTTTAACAAGGTTTTATATATATATATATATATGTGCAGGTTTATTCAGCAAAAGTTACCTGACATTGCCATGCAAATATGCAGATACTCAGCAGGAGGCACTGCAGGTTGATGCCCCCCTCTAAATTAGATTACATTTTACCATTGCAATGTGTGCTTCTGGAGTGTCTTCACAAAAGGTTGATTACTTTGGATGTATCTCAGCCTCCGCTGCGGGCTGTTATTGCTGGAGATACAGACTACAGTCGGAGGCCTGATGGTGTGATTTTGAACGGGCAGCGCTTCTGGCAAAACCATATTAAGTGATTCAGTGCGGACATAAAGAAATGTTAACGATCACCGAAGACCTTTTGTGTTCAATGGCTTTTCCGTTACTCGCTTTTACTGCTTTTTCAAAATGTCTTCCCCAGTTCCACGCTGAGGCTGGAACAGGGGAAAACGCACGGGGTGTATTTTTCCAAGAACGCTGCTCATTTTGGGCCAGATAATAAATCGGGTAAGGCCCTGAATCAGTGCGAGCCGCCCCCTGCAACCGTGTGTGACCCAGAAACATAACCGTGTTGCTGACGAACCCACACCACAACGGAGAACCCTTTTCTGGGGAAACTGCTCATGTTTGTGGTGCACGGCCTCGCAGCGGAGATCACGGTGCTAAGCGGCCGCGCTATGATGGTGGCAAACACAGTTTTTGACCTCTATACAGAGGCGCAGGAAGGACCCAGACAGCTGTAAACAACGCTGCAATCAGTGTCCCATCTGCTCCCATGTCCCACTTGTATGGATGCCTTTTCGCCATTTCTTTCACCTTCTGCCAAGTGGCTGCCTCAGGACATCTAACCCAGAGAGAAGAGCTCATTTACCCAAGGAGGAAAGAAGCAAACTAGATTTTTCGCTACTGTGTCTGCAGACTGGTAAACTTGGTCACGGCAGCACGGAGCCAAGTTAAATGGGTCAAACAAAGACAGATTACGGCGTGTGTTTGTGCCGAGAAAAGAGAACCGATTCACTAGTATGTAAATTAAAAGTTGCCATTGCAGTGTTTCCAAGAGCTAAACACACCATGCTGGTTTAGCCTCTAACCCCTATTCAAGCTAATGAGGCTGCAGAATGTGGAGGGATTATCTGAAGTGGGCACTTGAGCTAAAACCACTCAAAAGGTAAGTGGCAGGGCTCCTCACAGCGTTACCGTCTCGTTTAATGGGCAAAACTCTCACACGGCGACACATAATGGTAACGCAACGATGAGGCTAAACACTGAAACCGATGCTGATTTATCCACACAGCACACAATTCCTGTATACAAGACACGTGCAAAGCCAACAAATAATTATTTGCCATAATTTTTATTGTGCTTGTTGGTTTGGTTTTACTTATTCCTCCCAGCTAGCAACAGAAATTCACTGAAATAAGTAAATCCATTAGAGAGATTTTACCAAATACTTTGTAAAAAAAAAAAAAAAAAGATGATGAAATTAGTTATAAATGTCATATTCTCATTACGTTTTAAGGATTTGGACTCAAACTGGGCAAAAGTATTTTGCTCAAATATAACGTCTGTATTGTTGACAGTGCTGTGAGAAATACCATTCCTCATAATGGAGAGTATACTCTGGTTGCATGTTCTCATTAATGAACTCCTTCTGCATGTTTTTGGTTCATCGTGGACTTATTTTCTGTATTTTAGTGAGTTGATCAACGAGCTCGGTCTCATAGACAAAAGGTTTGTATATAACTTCTGAGCAGGTCCCAAATAAGGTAACGGTCGACATTCTGTCAGATGCATATGACGAATGTCAACATATCGATGAACGGGGGCATACTTGAGGACATTCAGTCAGATCTACTTTGAACCCCGATTCCCACTCAAGGCGGATTATTCCCCCCTGACCTTAACCACACCAAACCCACACCTAACCTTAGCCATCTCTCATTTCCATCCATCCATCCTTATCTTAACCGCTTATCCTGCTCTCAGGGTCGCGGGGATGCTGGAGCCTATCCCAGCAGTCATTGGGCAGCAGGTGGGGAGACACCCTGGACAGACCACCAGGCCATCACACAGGGCCCACACACATTCATACCTAGGGGCAATTTAGTATGGCTGTTTCACCTGACTTACTTAGACACGGGGAGAACATGCAAACTCCACACAGACGACGACCTGGGATGACCCCCCCTAAGGTTGGACTACCCCGGGGCTCAAACCCAGGACCTTCTTGCTGTAAGGCGACTACGCTAACCACTGAACCACCGTGCTGCCCACCTCTAATTTAGTCCCTAAATATAACCATTTCTAACCTTATACCTCAACTTAAACATCGCTAATCTAATACCCAAATTTAACCATCTCTGATCTTGCACTATGAAAGCAGATGATTTGAGTAGACGCCCTCAACTCGGTCCTCATTCACCCGTAAGTCAAAATGCATCATATGCAGATGACAGAGTGAACTGATACGTTGACATGTAGTCTCCTGAGGCCAGACATATACTCTGTGGTCCTGTGAGACTATCTGACATGCATCATATGCATGTCAAAGTGTTTGCACCCACATATTTTGGGAACTGCAAAAAAGTTGTATGCTAACGTTTTATCTGTGAGACCAGGTAGGGGTCAATGGTATGTGCCACACCTATCACAATGACGGCCATGGTCACCATGCACTGCTCGAGACAAATTTTTCTGGTTTACAGTTGTTGCCAGGTGTGTTTCCAATTCTTGGAAGTGTTTGATTTGCAAAGGCGGTTGGTGTGTGTGTGTGGGTTGGGTTAACTTTGTATTCTGCATGCATAATCCATTTTTTAAGCGTGCTTGGCATCGGAGCCCTGTGTGTTATATGATGTGAGCGGGGGGGGGGGGGGGTCAAAGCCGCTTGTATTCCTGTGGGTGGGATTGTGGGATTGCAGGAGATTTGAACAGGACATTATCCCTACATGAGGGCCCTCCAAGACTCCTGTCTGTTGTTCCCCCTACTCATTTACTTTATCAGTGCAGCTCCGTAATATACATAATTCAGACAACTGGGGAATGTCTTTGGGCTGCGAAACCACCTGCTAGCTTTTATTAGCTAATTAATGGTGATTTATCGGAGCTGCTAATTTGAGTGGGGCTGCTTGCCTTCAGGAGTCGCGGAACACTGTATGAATTCTGATGGTAATTATGCTTTTTTGATGGGCAGTTTGGTAAAACAAAAAGTTCTGTCTCTTGTGCCCCACAGCGATAGAATTTCTGTTCATATGAAAGATGACCTTGTGAGATTTTTTTTTCTTTCTCATTAAGGTCTCCAGCACAGGTTCATTTCAATATCTAAACTGACCAAAAAAAAAAAAAAAAAAACCCAACATTTTTACCTGTAGATGTGTGTCCTTGGGAAGGTTTATTTGATGTCCTCATATTATAAGGACAATTATTGCTCAGGGTAGTAGTCAAATTCGTTAAAGGTCATTGGGATACCAGACAGGATAGCTGGGAACTCCAAGAAACCTTCGACTTTCTCTTTGGTTTTTGATTCTACTTGGAAGATTAAAAAAACAGAAGAAAAAGGAAACATGTGGTACTTAAGGGCACAACGAGTAGGATTTGTCGGTTTCGGTTTATAAAGGCGACATTCAAAGTTGGCCCCGCCTCCCCGGGCTCCACGTCACCAGGACACGCCCCCTGACCGCAGTGTCCAGAACACATCCCAGCGTGCAGGCCAACTCTGCGTCGCTCTTCATCTCCATCCTCTCCTTCAGTGCTCGACAGGGGGTGAAAGCCAACCCCAGATTCACTCTTGTTTTGGGATGAGCTATGTCCACTTGGGAGTTTCGCATAGCTATATTTGGATCTTTTCGGCACTGTGTCCGCCACTGTAGTAGCTTCCATTTGGACGCGTGCTCACGATCTCGGTCTGGCATCTGCTCACTACATTTTTATAGAATCCTGCTGCCCAAACCAGATAGCATCCGGATGTGGGCCACTTCAGGCAATGATAAGGCACTGATGGCCTTCTTCAGACCCTGACAAAATGGATGTGAGCCTGAAGTGGCCCACATGTATAATAGCAAATATGGCCCAAATATGCCAAATCAATTGTGGGCCTTTTTTTGGCAAAGATGCGGTGCTCTGAGCAACATGTAATCTGGATGTGACCCTGAAGTGGCCCGTGTGGTAAATGGTGAATATGCCCCAAATATCACAAAACAAATATGGGCCACCTTTGGCAAATATGTGGCACATGCAGCCTTGCTATGGCTTGGTTCTGGCCCAGATCTGGCAAACAGGAGCAGACCGCCCATGTGCCATTGTTCCACGCAGTATGTGGACCACATGAAAGTGTCGGGTGTGGGACGGGTCCGGGCCACAGCAATTTTGCTATCTGGGAAAGGTTGATGCCCAGAAACACCCAGTACACAGCAAAATAAGGAAATAGTAGATCACAAGTGATGACTGAGAGGGATTATTTTTGTACGGGTCAATACACTGACTTTTAGGAAAATTCTACTCGTTCTACCTTTAAAGGGAAAAGGGGCCTTTTTTTAAAATGTTGTGCTCAAATTCTTTTGTAGTAATTCAAACTAATTCTTATTTGTGATGATCTAGTCCTAAAGACCGGCTATAAGTAAAGAGGATCAACACTAGTTATTTTTTGATGCTTCTGTTTTTGTTTTTTCACTACTTTCTTGTGCATCCACTGCTGCAAGTCGAACCTGTAAAGTGAGACCTCTGGATATACAGGTTAAACATGGAATCGAATTTCACCTCAGTACTCTAAATATTTACTTTCAAAATGATAAACCTAATTGTTAATTGATTGATTGAATTCTTTTCCTTTGCTCCTTTTTTTTTCTTTACTATTAAATTTCATCCATCCATCCATTATCCTTGCTGCTTATCCTAATTAGGGTCGCAGGACGCTGGAGCCTATCCCGGCATTCACTGGGCGAAAGGCGGGGAAACACCCTGGACAGGTCGCCAGTCCATCCCAGGGCAGACACATTCCCACCTAGGGACAATTTAGTATGGCCGATTCACCTGACCTACATGTCTTTGGACTGTGGGAGGAAACCCACGCAGACACGGGGAGAACATGCAAACTCCACACAGAGAACGACCTGGGATGACCCCCAAGGTTGGACTACCTCGGGGTTCGAACCCAAGACGTTCTCGCTGTGAGGCCACAGCGCTAACCACTGCGACATCATGCTGCTATTTATGTGCAGCAAATTCAGGCAGCAGCCGGGAATCCGCCACAGCCTGGAATCGAACCCGGATAGTCTGCACCACAGGCGACTGTGCTAACCAGTCAACTAAAGGGTCCGACCCAATTAAATCTCACATAGTAAATAATCTGATGTGAACTGTCACTTTGAGTTAATCGTTATTTCCAAGGATGATATTTTGAGAACCTAACATGGCTCCATGTTTTGTGTCAACTGAAGTTAGCAAAGGACAACTTGTGGATTCACAGAGAAGCCCTTAACAGGTAAAATATATGGCTTCAAATCTATCGTGTCTATATCCAGTTTGATTCATTTCCAGAATCACTTAATTCAACCATGCAGCATCTCTCTGTTGTTTGGATGTCAGTATTAATTGAAATGTAGTATGCGTTGGCATCCATCTAGGTTTTCTGATAGAAATAAAAAATGAAAGATTATGTTGCTTACTTTTTATGATTGCCTCAGAACAGTGAAGAAATATGCCTCATATGTAGAAAAAAAATTTCTATCATTAAACCAGAAAACTGATGGAGGTCAAAAAAAAGAAGAAGAAGCTATCTCCATGTAATTAACCTTACAGTGTATTTGCAGATGGTATAGCCACATAAACCCCAAAACATTTTTGTAAAAGTCTGATTTAGGATTCACCTGACTGAAAATAAGCCAAACATGGCACGAGGAATATCAATAAAGTGATGGATCCCGGCTCAGTGTTTCCTTTATTTGTCAAGGAGCTGACACGTATGTATAATCTGTACAGGTCTGTCTCCAAAGAGCTTGTACAACAGGAGTTCACAAGCTCCACTCTTTTCATTGCAGTGGGGGAGGGCCCGAAAAACCGGGGGCCTTCGTCGTAAGATAATTAAGGCATCATATTATTAGTTTATTGCACTGTAAGTCACAAAAAGCTGATATATTTGTTGGAATGATTGCTGCTGGAATAACGCAAGGGTACACTAGGCTCCAGCTAAACAGAATTTCATCTCAGACAGAGCTACTCACAAAGGCGTTATATGTTGACCGAATAACAGACACTATTCTATAATTCAAGAAAAGGGCCCAAGGGCCAGATGTACTCAACATACCGCAAATTAGTTTTGACACGAGGATTTCACTGTACTGCATCTTTGCAATTCAGCAGTGCAATTCCTGAGACCAATTATATAAAAAGGGTACAGTCTGGATAGTTCAATTCAAGTACCACTGTATAAGGCCCATTTTGTTACTCCTGCCTACCACTTAAGTTCTTAGAAATGCAATGTTGTCCGGCCAGCATGGTTTGCATCAAGCATATGACCGGGGTGAAAGTGCAGCCTTAACCTGTTCAGCTCACGCCGACACCTTGCTGGAATCATCCCCTGGCTTTTGGTGTTGCTGTTGTTGTTGTCATTATTGTTGTTTGAGCGCATCCAATAATAGAGAATTGCTAAACCTGGTAGCTGACTGATTTTAATTATGGGGTCTGGGACATGTTATAAAGCAATATCTTAGTTAAAAAAAAACCCACTTCTTTTATACAGACGTTTTCTTCCACGCTGACAACATTCCCTCTACAGAATGTCAGTAGCTGCCATATCTGGTAGTTCCTCAAGTTCCTGTGCAACAACCACCAGCATCCCCAGGTAGTCACATTTTATAGGCTCTATTGAGCAATCTCCATTTTCTCCTTCTATAATTTTCTTTTCATAGGGATGGCCCAAAAAAAAAAACCCACATGCACCGGATATTATTTTATAACTGGCGTAAGTCCCTCTATTCTAGGAAACTCTAAACGATTGGAAACACAGTGTAGTAAACCGCCAGTCTGTATCAGCAAAGCTACATGGCGAAGAACTGCAACCACTGCGTTCCTGTGCACCCAAGTTGGCACTGAGAAATATGAAACTCAAAACATACAACACCATTGCACATGGTCTTCTTGAAATGAGCACTAAAAGCTCCTTTTGCAGGATAATCAGCAACGGCTTAAACACTGCTTCTTCTTCAGATCCATGCCTCTCTTGCATCTACTAAAGGTGAGAGCCAATGGGGGAGGTTGGTTAGATGCATGACTGGACCAGTGCTTAATCCATGTACTAAATGTTGCATACACACGCCACATTTTTTAAGCTGTGGTACTGTCACACTGACAACCAACCCGACACTCAGGAAGGGTTGTAAACTATGCGGCTGCGGGAAGTAGTTGCGCTCTACTTACTGTTTCTGCTTATTTTCAGCACTAGGTGGTCGAGGCCACCTTCCACCCTGTGCCAAAACTGCCCCTAGCCCTCAATTTTTTTTTGTCAGTCTTGACAATAAAAGAGAGACAGAAGTTACAGAAATGGCTCCCAACAATGGCTTGTGTCAATCTTTCAAAGCCACCTTGCCTTTCCTCTTCCACTGGATGAACCCCCCCCCCCAAATCGACCTGCACACGTCACTGACCCTCAGAATACTCGTAAATAGCCCAACGCACACACCCGATAGCCACCAAGAAGTCTATCAATGGCGGTGTCAGTGAATGATCATACACTGTGAGCAGCCTGAACCCAAAAGATGGTGGCCATTTGTGCAACCTTTTCCACTTCCATTGACAGAAAACGATTATGGAAGATCCCAGGCCTCAGAGCAACTGACCCTCATATCTACCTTCAGGGGGACCTCTATTTTGTACAGAACAGTGATGCGAAGAGTTAACCGTTTCGCTGGTGAAAGCAGAGTTTTTCATACAAGAAAGATTCACGTTTCAATGCTGTCAGCACCAATAAGAAGCACCAATCCCAGCTTCGAGCGCACAGTGCAGTATTTTGCTCCACAGGCTCTTCTCACTGCAATTACTGAAGAAGACATACACCAATCTGCCAAAACATTAAAACCACTGACAGGTAAGTGAATAACATTGATTATCTCATTACAATGGCACCTGTCAAGGGGTGGGATATATTAAGCAGCAAGTGAACAGTCAGGTCTTGAAGTTGATGTTTTGGAAACAGAAAAAATGGGCAAGTGTAAGGATCTGAGTGACTTTGACAAGGACTAAATTGTGATGGCTAGACAGCTGGGTCAGAGCATCTCCAAAACAGCAGGTCTTGTGGGGTGTTCCCGGTATGCAGCGGTCAACCGGCAACAAGCTCGTAGGCACCCAAGGCTCACTGATGGGCGTGAGAAGTGAAGGCTGGCCCGTCTGGTCCAATCCCACAGAGGAGCTACTGTAGCTCAAATTGCTGAAAAAGTTAATGCTGACTATGATAGACAGGTGTCAGAATACACTGGCATCACAGCTTGCTGTGTATGGGGCTGCATAGCCACAGACCAGTCAGGGTGCCCATGATGACCCCTGTCCACCACCGAAGGACCTACAATGGGCACGTTAGCATCAGAACTGGACCATGGAGCAATGGAAGAAGGTGGCCTGGTCTGATAAATGAAGTTTTCTTAAACATCATGTGGACAGCCGACTGTGTGTGCGTTGTTTACCCGGGGAGGGAATGGCACCAGGATTCACTATGGGGAGAAGACAAGCCGGCGGAGGAAGTGTGATACTCTGGGCAATGTTCTGCTGGGAAACCTTGGGTCCTGGCATTCATGTGGATGTTAATTTGACACATACCACCTACCTCAGCATTGCTGCAGACCACGTACACCCCTTCATGGCATCAGTATTCCTTGATGGCAGTGGCCTCTTCCAGCAGCGTAATGCTCCCTGCTACACTGCAAAAATTGTTTAGGAATGGTTTGAGGAACATGACAACGAGTTCAAGGTGTTGCCTCGGCCTCCAAATTCCCCAGATCTCAATCCAATTAAGTATCTGTAGGATGTGCTGAAAAAACAAGTCTGACCCATGGAGCCCCCACCTCACAATTTACAGGACTTAAAGAGAGACTGACACGCCCTTTCTGAACACATTTTTTAAAATTGGGAGTTTGAATCATAACCGAAAATAGGTGTGGTTTATGAATTCAAAGCTACTGGCTACTGTCTTCCTGGGTGGATGGGGCTCGGTACCGCTCGTCACTTGTTATTTACAAAAAATGTCCGAGAGGGAGAGGGAGATCCTCTGCAAGGATTACAGTTTCAAGGAGGAGGATTTGGTGATACAAATAACTGTTAGATAGATAGATATTTAGATAAATACATAGATAGCAATACGTCATAGCAAGATCGATAATAAAGTCTCAGCAAAATAGCACAAACTCGAGCCAAGTAGCTAGCAGGAGGGGGTGAAAGAACGGCTTCTCGGTGGTTTTATAGCATCTCGCTACGGACACACCCTATATGCAAACTGACTGGTATCTACGTATCCACTGGCACAATTTGCCATCGGACACCATCTACAGCCAATCACAGATCTCGCTCGAGTGGCCGTAGACGTGCTGTTTCAGCCACTGAATTTCTCCGTGGTCACATTCCAACACAGCCTATCAATAGGAATTTTCAGATTCTGATGTCAGTATCACTGTAAAGGATCTGCTGGTAATGTCTTGCCAGATACCAGAGGACACCTTCAGAGGTCTTGTGGAGTCCATGCCTGGATGGGTCAGAGCTGTTCCGGTGGCACAAGGGGGACCCACACAATATTAAGCAGGTGGCTGTAGTGTTTTGACTGATGGGTGTATAAAGGGAGAGATTTTCAGGCGCAGGTGTGGTTTGCTAACAGCTCTCTGGAGCTACTGAAAGCGCAACGGTCACCAAAATACTGACCGCTCAGTTACGGACGGTTTTGAAGTTAGGTTTTGAAGATGTTTCTGATTGAGACAAGAAACAATCAAAGGTTTTGTTACGTTTCATTTTTTCACATTGCGAACACAGATAAAACACACGGATCAAAACCAAATGCTTGATCCGTGCTGGTTTTAGACTGGTGGATCGTCTTGGCGGATACATACCGTTCGTTTGTCTCGTGAAGAATGTTTTGGCTGGCTGCATTCACATGATCCTATCATAAACATTTGACAAGACCTTGACACATCTACAAAGCCCCGTAATCAATTGATGTTTTCAGTCTTCTGCACGGGTATCCTTGGGGAACAGCTGTAGGTTCTCTCTTGATCCCCCACAAAAGGTTAAATCCCAAAATACAGGCAGGGAGTGGAAAATATTATGTCAAGCTGTGTGGCACATCTCAAATTAGAATGTAGGCGAAAAAAGGAAAGAAAAAAAAAAAGGAGGGGAAAAATGGTTTTCAGACATGTCTGCTAGCACACACGCACCTTTCACCGTCTTTTCATCCCAATTCAAATAAAATTCAAACCAACACATAAATGGTTGTATCACAGAAGGAAGTGATGGTGCCTCCAGCAACACGCTCCTTTAAAAGAGTTTGCCTTGCAAGGCGCCGGAGCGCTCTCTACACAAGCTGAGGTGCATGCTCGGTGGGAATTGAACGGGAATTCAGCGGAAAACCCCAACAACCTCCCCGCACCGGAGTTCTCAAGACAACATGCGTAGAAGTAAAGACATTACGTTACCGCCATAGCTTAAGAACGGCAATTACGCACGCTGATTAGCACAGGCTGAATTAAATCCAAGCCCGATTATGTAACGACGGCTGACCCTGGTGTGCAGCACACTGCAGACCAAACAATGCCATTTGGTTGCGTTCATTTGAAAGAGTCTGAAGGGTCAGCTGAGATGACGTTCAAGATCTTCTCATAGAAGGGAATGTATATTCGTGTCATTCCAGTGATAACCCCAACAAGTGTGTTTGTGTGTATGTGTGTGCATGTGTGTGCACGTGTTGTTGGTTTTTTTTGTGTGTGCATACAATAGACCTCTGGGAGAGAACTGCTGCCCCACCCCTTCTGAACCGAGAACCGAAAAAACCTGGTATAAAAGCAAAATATTCACAGGGACCTCAGCAACTGTACCACATGGAAAACCGACTCTCACTCACAATCCAATTTATATACACACACACACACACACACACACACACAAATATATATATATATATATATATAAAAATGACAGCTGATGATTGCTCATGGCATTTTCTTGACTCACTGGATTTTATATATATATCAAGATAGATGTTTTCCCCCTACATCTATCTTAATATTCCGCTCCTCATTTGTTTAGCACTTTTATCAACACCATTGACGGTTTAAAAAAACTGCTCTCTCTCTCTCTCTATATATATACACTACCGTTCAAAAGTTTGGGATCACCCAAACAATTTTGTGTTTTCCATGAAAAGTCACACTTATTCACCACCATATGTTGTGAAATGAATAGAAAATAGAGTCAAGACATTGACAAGGTTAGAAATAATGATTTGTATTTGAAATAAGATTTTTTTTACATCAAACTTTGCTTTCGTCAAAGAATCCTCCATTTGCAGCAATTACAGCATTGCAGACCTTTGGCATTCTAGCTGTTAATTTGTTGAGGTAATCTGGAGAAATTGCACCCCACGCTTCCAGAAGCAGCTCCCACAAGTTGGATTGGTTGGATGGGCACTTCTTGCGTACCATACGGTCAAGCTGCTCCCACAGCAGCTCAATGGGGTTCAGATCTGGTGACTGCGCTGGCCACTCCATTACCGATAGAATACCAGCTGCCTGCTTCTGCTCTAAATAGTTCTTGCACAATTTGGAGGTGTGTTTAGGGTCATTGTCCTGTTGTAGGATGAAATTGGCTCCAATCAAGCGCTGTCCACTGGGTATGGCATGGCGTTGCAAAATGGAGTGATAGCCTTCCTTATTCAGAATCCCTTTTACCCTGTACAAATCTCCCACCTTACCAGCACCAAAGCAACCCCAGACCATCACATTACCTCCACCATGCTTAACAGATGGCGTCAGGCATTCTTCCAGCATCTTTTCATTTGTTCTGCGTCTCACAAACGTTCTTCTTTGTGATCCAAACACCTCAAACTTGGATTCATCCGTCCACAACACTTTTTTCCAGTCTTCCTCTGTCCAATGTCTGTGTTCTTTTGCCCATCTTAATCTTTTTCTTTTATTGGTCAGTCTCAGATATGGCTTTTTCTTTGCCACTCTGCCCTGAAGCCCAGAATCCCGCAGCCGCCTCTTCACTGTAGATGTTGACACTGGTGTTTTGCGGGTACTATTTAATGAAGATGCCAGTTGGGGACCTGTGAGGCGTCTGTTTCTCAAACTAGAGACTCTAATGTACTTATCGTCTTGCTCAGTTGTGCAACGCGGCCTCCCACTTCTTTTTCTACTCTGGTTAGAGCCTGTTTGTGCTGTCCTCTGAAGGGATTAGTACACACCGGTGTAGGAAATCTTCAATTTCTTAGCAATTTCTCGCATGGAATAGCCTTCATTTCTAAGAACAAGAATAGACTGTCGAGTTTCAGATGCAAGTTCTCTTTTTCTGGCCATTTTGAGCGTTTAATTGACCCAACAAATGTGATGCTCCAGAAACTCAATCTGCTCAAAGGAAGGTCAGTTTTGTAGCTTCTGTAACGAGCTAAACTGTTTTCAGATGTGTGAACATGATTGCACAAGGGTTTTCTAATCATCAAATAGCCTTCTGAGCCAATGAGCAAACACATTGTACCATTAGAACACTGGAGTGATAGTTGCTTGAAATGGGCCTCTATACACCTATGTAGATATTGCACCAAAAACCAGACATTTGCAGCTAGAATAGTCATTTACCACATTAGCAATGTATAGAGTGTATTTCTTTAAAGTTAAGACTAGTTTAAAGTTATCTTCATTGAAAAGTACAGTGCTTTTCCTTCAAAAATATGGACATTTCAATGTGATCCCAAACTTTTGAACGGTAGTGTATATATATATAATCCCCCCCCCCAGAAACTGTCAATGGTGTTGATAGAAGTGCTCAACAAATGAGGAGCAGAATATTAAGATAGATGTAGGAAAAAAACTTTTAATACGTAGCAGTACAAGCTTGTTTCGTGCATCTTGCACTCATTGGCTGCTAAAGTGAGTCAACAAAGAAAAAAATATATAGAGATCGATCGATAGATATAGATATAGAGATATTATGCAATGTACATATATAGTGTACATATCCATATATATTTATATACGTGTATATATATATATATATATATATATATATACATGCATACACACACACACACACAGAAATGCTCCCTCTCCAAACTAAGACTGGATTTGATGGGGGAAATGGAAATAAGTGCCCCCGTGCACATGAACGCTATCATTCCATTCCTCTACTCCGAGTGCTCCAGGGATCCTCGGGAAGGAGCAGGAGCAATAAGTTCACTTTGCTGAATTAATGCTGTAATTCTTTATCAGGAGAGCCTTGGCATTACCTTGAACTGGCCTGGTTTTATGCAGAATGGTTTCAAGCCTAGTTTTTTTAATGATGGTCCTAATTTGTTGGCTCACTCTAAATTATTAATCTCTTTTATATTCAAGTAGTTATTACATGTCATAATTGTGTATCTATGGGGTGAGATTTAATAGCATCTGCTGGACCTTAGGATAGCAGCCACTCTTGAAATGCTATTAAATATTGATAATTAGCTAAATATTTGCCTTGGCACCTGCTCTGGGCAAACACGCTAATTGGCATGGGAGCAGCTGTAGTGGTCACCGAGGATTTAGCCTACAATCAGATGCTCTGACAGAAACACACTGACAAAGGTGGACAAATCAATTAAAGAAGAAGCATGAAACCGCACTACCTGCGATATTTCAATGGTGGCTGCTCTCGTCCGAACAACGGCTCATTCTCAAACACGCAAAAAGTATTGCGGTTTGCTCTTGCGACGCGGAGTGGCTTATTTATTCACAAAAGACCACGCTTTGTCATGAATAAACCTGCTGCGCTATACCCTGAACTGTGAGGTGTTGACTTCACACCATGTCGGCGGCCTTGCTGCAAGAGGCAGAGGAGGGCAAACACTGGAGGGCGAAGATGATCTGGCAATGCATGTAAATGTCAAAAGAGGTGATATGTTAACTAAATGCAGAGTCAGTTACCCTTAATATGACATACACACACAAACACACACGCATGCACAAACACAAATACACCTTCCATAAAGACACACACTCAAACACACACACACACACACACACACACACACACAGTCAGCTTCATTCATCTGTCAGTCAGACAGACATACCACTGAACCATCTGGCAGGTTGCCCACCTCCCCCCATCCGAGCTCAACCCCCACTGCCAGCAACTAGGAGGAGCCTCCCTTCCTGGGCCCTGGTGTGCTAATATGAACCTCTGCTGGGGTAAGAGGATAGATAGGTGGCAGGTCTGCATCACAAGTCTTGTACCAAGGGTTCTGGGATACTGGATACTAATTACCAAGAGGCAATTATGTATCCGCTGCTATGATACTTTTTTCTTTCTTTTTTTTAAAAAAATGTCCCCCTTTATCTCCCCCAATCGTACTTGGCCAATTACCCCACTCTTCCGGGCCATTCCGGTCACTGCTCCACCCCCTCTGCCGATCCGGGGAGGGCTGCAGACTACCACATGCCTCCTCCGATACATGTGGCAGCCGCTTCTTTTCACCTGACAGTGAGGAGTTTCACCAGGGCGGACGTAGCACAGGGGAGGATCACGCTACCCCCCCCCCCAGTTCCCCCTCCCCCCCGAACAGGCGCCCCGAATGACCAGAGGAGGCGCTAGTGCAGCGACCAGGACACGTATCCACATCCAGCTTCCCCCCCACAGACATGGCCAATTGTGTCTGTAGGGACGCCCGACCAAGCCGGAGATTAATACGGGGATTCGAACCAGCGATCCCCGTGTTAGCAGGCAACAGAATAGACCGCCACACTACCCGGACGCCCTGGCTGCTATGATACCTAACAAGTAACATATTTTGTATGTCATTAATTTTGTACATAATAACATATATCATACAAAAGCTCCCGATGCTCATCATACAACATTTTTTGTTTGATTTACCAAAAAAAAAAACGTACGATTCTTAATAAAGCTATTATGTGTTGAGATATTTCTACTTTCCATCACTTTATATCAAAAAGATTTTTTTTTCGCGCATTAATTGGATAAAAAGAAATGCGTCGCCGCTTTTCGAATGATCAAATCTGTGTGGCCTCCGCTGCAACCAAAATTCAATTAGACATAATGTTGCCCCGCAATCTATTCATCTGAGCAACCGGTGAGGCGGCCAGCAGGAGTGTATTGATTGGAGTGTGTCATGTGTGCAAGCGAGAGAGGGGTGGCCACAGTTTTTTTGCTTAATGGACTGAAATAAAAGAGGCAGGGACGGGCTTTAATTAGGGAACAGTGGCAGTGGCATCTAGCTTCCCTCCCTCCGAGCAACCCTTCACCCCAACCGCGAAACAAGCACACAGATATACACACTTTTGCAAGAGCGCACACGCACACGCAACACACAAATGCTCGAGCAGTCGGCCGCCGGAGCTTTTCACACACACACACACACACACACACACACACACACACACACACACACACACAGAAGCACACTTACACCTACAAATAAACACTCGCACTTAACCACCCATGCATTCACGTACACATCCAGACACACACCCACACAGAGAGAGAGACACACACGCAGGAGGACGGCGGAGGGGGAGGAGGGGGAGGGGAGAGGAGAGCAGAGGAAAGGGGAGGTATGGATGAAAAAAAAAAGAAAAAGAGAGAGTGTGTGCAGGGCTCCCGGGGTCTCAGCTGCTGCCGGGGTACTGCCTGCTTCTCGCAATGAGTTGCAACTGTCAGTTTATTTTATCTCTGCCTTTTCATCATCACACAGAGCCTGGTTGGAGGAAGCCACCTGAGAGTCTCAGGAATTTGTTGGCTACAAGTCATTAGCAAAGACTGCTGAGATATGCTGGGGCCAGAGATGTGCACAGGGTGCTGCTGCAGACAAGTGTGTCTTCTTAACCCTTGATAGGCTGATTGGCACAGCAGCTTCGCTTTGATGACTGGGTAATCACATGCAAACGAGATGACATAGGGTGGGTCATGGAAGCTTAGTCTTGCAGATTAAAAAAAAAAAGAAAGAAGAGGAAACGGCGCGATAGAATATAAAAGGAATCGTGGAGAGAAAATGGAAAAAGTATGGAATGTGAGGATGATTTCTATCCTACTCTTCCTGGGTTTTTATCCATGAGGTATAGAAGGAAGTGAAGAACTGCTGTCTTAACGTCAGATTGCTGGTCGGTCTGTGAGAGACAGAGAACGAGATGGTTAGATGCTGGAACCATTTTACCTGACAACACATCTGAGATAGAGATGACAAACAGTGAAACTATCTATCTATCTATCTATCTATCTATCTATCTATCTATCTATCTATCTATCTATCTATCTATCTATCCATCCATCCATCCACTCCTCTCTCTCTCTCCATCTCCCCCTCTATCTATTTATCCATCCACTCCTCTCTCTCCCCATCCATCTCCCCCTCTATCTATCTATCCACTCCTCTCTCTCCCTCCCTCTCCATCTATCCATCTATCTATCTATCTATCTATCTATCTATCTATCTATCTATCTATCTATCTATCTATCTATCTATCCACCCCCTCCATCCACCCCCTCTATCTATCTATCTATCTATCTATCTATCTATCTATCTATCTATCTATCTATCTATCTATCTATCTATCTATCTATCCACCTCTCTCTCTATCCATCCATCCATCCATCCATCCCCCCTCTATCTAGAGATCACTCTCTCTCTCTATCTACCTATCATCCCTCTCGATCTAGCCACTCCTCTCTCCCTCTCCATCTATCTATCCACCCCCTCTCTCTATCTATCTATCTATCCACCCCCCTCCATCCACCCCCTCTATCTTTCTATCTATCTATCCACCTCTCTCTCTCTCTATCCATCCATCCATCCCCCCTCTATCTAGAGATCGCTCTCTCTCTCTCTCTCTATCTATCCATCATCCCTCTCTATCTATCCACTCCTCTCTCCCTCTCCATCTGTCTATCCACCCCCTCTCTCTATCTATCTATCCACTCCTCTCACTTCCTCTCCATCTATCTATCTATCTATCCACCCCCTCTATCTATCTATCTATCTATCTATCTATCTATCTATCTATCTATCTATCTATCTATCTATCTATCTATCAGAGTTATTGTCTTCATTAGCTCAGAAAATATCATTTAACCCATTGTTAGGGTGAAAAAGAGGCCGGCGTGCCATTGAAAGCTAATATTGGCTCCCTCTACTGAGTGGCTGAGAAAGATCGGCAGGTTATCTGCTCAGATAGCCTTAATAAATGGTGGTGAGGAAGAAAAGAGGTCGGCAGGCCATTAAGAAGTGACCAGCACTAATGTGTTCTGTGGACGCTGACTTCCTGACTGAACTTGGATCGCTGAACATGTCATTTCCACTCCGCTAACATGTCAGCAGGCTGCAGGTGTATCGACATATTCCGACTTGTCTGTACGACCGCTGCATGCCTTTCCACCAGTATTGTCCTTTTGCATAAGGCTCACTGCTCCACCACAGATATAAACCGCCAGTCAGTGCCAGTTCATCTCCAATGCCACAGTGCCATTATCATAGAGAATGATGTCTCTTTAAACCCCTGTGTTTGAAATATCCATCCATCCATCCATTATCCAAACCAATTATCCTGCTGTCAGAGTCACGGGGATGCTGGAGCCTGTCCCAGCAGTCATTGGGCAGCGGGCAGGGAGACACCTTGGACAGGCCACCAGGTCATCACACAGCATTTACCCTGGACAGGCCGCCAGGCCATCATATACATGATATGTACAGAATATATATATATATAATCACGCAAACAAAACAAAAACACCAGTTGCGGAGGCCACCCAATTGTGCTTTGGCATGGATATGGTGGGGGGGGGGCTGAAAAGACAACAAATGTGAAATTCCAGTGAGTGTCTCATTGTGTATCTAACCTTGTGACAACACCGGAGACGTGAGTTTGATAGAGTTATTACACGTCTCTGGCCCTGCCACCGGTCCTCCATTTGTGCAGCTGAATCCATTATCCCGGGAGGGACGGGGCTAAGCTCGGGTTCTGCTGGGACATCTCATCACTGCGGAGTCACAGGTCAGGCCATTGCAGCGCACACTGTTTGCCTTTCATTACTAAAATACAAACTTTAAGGTGGCTTTCTGATGTCTTTTTACTGGTACGGCACTCACTCCTGTCGTGTTTAGAGTGGTGTTACTGGCACCGTGCCGTTGAAACTGTGATTTCAGAAGATTGGAGAGGGGCATGTGGTTTACACAGCCTGCCGCTGCTAAACAATGTGCACACACATGGCTTTACCGGATGCTAATAACCTAGACGATAAACTGTCTTGGTTTTGTCTTGATGCATGCTCCATAATCCAGGTAAGGAAATCCTGGAAAGCTGATTCAGCTTTCCAGGATTTCCGGGATTATTAGCATCCGCTAAAGCCATTAGCCAAGCGCATACTGTGTATTTTAAGCAAAAGGGGCAGCTACATCTTGAGTTCGTGAAGTGTTGATTCCTTCAAAAGATATAAGTCTGTATTTAGACAATTTAGGTGCTACTGTCCCCACGAACCTTCACCAGGAAATTGTTCTCAAGATTCAAGATCTTTATTTGTTACATCTCAATATTCAAGTACAAGACAGTAAAATTCTTGTGTAAAATTCTTCTTCCTCAACACTGTAGCAACAATAGTGATAAATAACAACAAAACAGAAGAAAAAAAGCAGTAATAATAATAAACAGTGTGTGATGTATGTAGGGGGCTGTGTGTGTGTGTAGGCCCAGCCTTAATAAATGTGCATATGTGTATGTAGGTTTTTGTATATTTGTGTGTGTTTGTGTATGCCAAGCTACATCTGTGTGTGTGTTTGTGTGTAACCTGATGATCCGCTGAAGACCATAGGTCAGTACCAGGCAGTCCGGCACCAGGCTTAGTGTCCTTAATGTTCTTTGTTCAGAAGCCCGGTTGCTTGGTGGAAGAAGCTGTTCTGGAGCCTACTGGTCTGGGCTTTGAGGCTGCGGTACCGCTTGCCTGATGGTAGCAGCTGGAACAGTCCGTAGTCGGGGTGGCTGGGGTCTTTGATAATCCTACAGGCTTTGCTGACACAACATCTGTTATATATGTCCTGGATGGAGGGAAGTTCGCATCCACTGATGTCCTGGGCCGTCCGCAGAACCCTCTGCAGTGTTTTGCGGTTGTGGGCAGTACAGTACCCATGCCAGGCAGTGATGCATCCAGTCAGGATGCTGTCGGTTGTGCCTCTGTGGAGGGCCCGTAGAATCTTGGGCCCCATGCCGAACTCCTTCAGTCGCCTGAGGTGAAAGAGGCGTTGCTGTGGCTTTTTTGCCACATGGCTGGTGTGTTCATCCCAGGTGAGGTCCTCGGTAATGTGGACACCAAGGACCTTGAAGCTCTTGACCCTCTCTACAGCAGTCCCGCTGATGGTGATGGGGTCCAGCCCCCCCCCCTTCTCTTCCTGTACTCCACAATCAGCTAAATCAGTTCTGTTTCATAAAGACAGCAATCGTCAAACCAATCCCATGATGACGTGGAGCTGCAGACTCACCGAGGAATTATTGTTAGCTTTCACGCGTGTACTGCTTCCCAGTGGTGAACGCTGCCAGCCAGCATGTTTGTCCATCTTTCCACGGCATCAGGGGCGAGGGATTGCGTTGAAGGTGTGAATCGGGGTGGTTATCACCACCCACCTCCCTTGACAACTGTCCAATTATGTATATCACATTTGGCCTACTGTTTGCAGTAGAAGTAATCAATAAAGGATGTGGCTGAGTGCACACACATTTTGGTGGAACCAAATGCATGAAAACTTAATCATTTGCTCAGGGTGGTGGGGAATCAAATATGGGCAACGAACGAGTAGGCAGCGTTTCTTTTTTTTTTTACGGGCGGGATTGATTAGCGATTCCAGCTCCAAGTTTGATGGTGTGTGCGGTGGAGGCGAATGGGGAGGAGGGCCTTCTCCCGATGCGGAGAGTGAAATGGGTGACAGGTGGAAGTGGGGATGAAAAGGCGGCCCTCTATTTCATGAATTAATGTAAACACAGCCCAGTGCAATTACTCTGGCCGGTCATCTTTTTTCAGAATGGGGTGGGTGGATGTGTGGTGGGGGGGGGTAAATATGTTTGGTTAGATCCCTGCAGGTCCAATCTAATGAAAACGCGCCGGTTACTCAGGCGTTTAATTGTATATATGGTAAAGCCAAGTGTTGTTGAGCGGAGGTGAAGCTTGTTGCGGATGAAAGCATAGCCCTACAAGTGGAAAATTTGATTCAGTTAAAACATAGCATTTCATTTATTGATCTGCTGCGGTACGACAAATCGTCCCAAGAACACAAGCCGAGCAGATGGATTCATCTGGACGTGTCAGCAGAACACATGGGTCTAGCGGCTCTGGAGAATAACTTGTTGCACTGGGGCGGCTTGCTACAATGGATCGAAATGGAGTTTGGCTTATGAATACACTGACTCTAAACATGGTTTTTTTTTTGGAGGTTCACCATCTGCAGGTGTCCGTATTTCTGCACAGCAGCTTTCAGATAAATAGATGATTACCAGCAGCTGTATTCACTCCTATAACTGCCTCAAACAGCTCATATTAACACAAAGCTCAAATGCATAAAAATCATGAGAAAACTCCAACGCACTCTCTTTTAGAAATTAAAATAGCTTTCCACGTTCATATAAGACCTATAAAACAAACTCCGACGCGTCTCGGCATCTAAGCCTTCGTCAAGGAGTCAAACGAAGCTCGGATACAGTTCAGACAAAATTCATCCCATTTCCGGTTAGGGGAGGAAATTTGAAATATCAATTGAATACATTTTCCATTAAAAGATCAATCAGCGAGACGCGAGGGGCTAAATCGTGAGATATTTTCACTAAACCTTATGTAATCATCCGCGATAGAGAAAAGCATATGCATATCTATGTGGTATTAACACATATCCGCCAAGAAGAGGCAGGTGAGAGCATGCCACTGTTATATCTTTTCTATTACCGAGGCTAATCAATAATTCATTGGTCACAATAGCAGGCAGAGTCATCCGAGGGAGGGAGGGGGGCACCCTGAGTTCTTCTCTCAGAGCAGGATACCCCAAAACAGAGAGAGAGAAACTCGAGAGATGAACACCACTCTGAGGAGGAAAATATCTCAATCCCCACCCCCACCCACACACCACCACCACCACCTGCTCTGGCAAAAGGAAGGCCATATTCATTATCATCATTGCTGACACTAAGGCGCCTGTTCAGGCATTCCTTAGTGAGGCGATAACCTTTTCTCTCCCCTGTCTCCCTGTGCCAGGCCCGGAGTACTACTCACACAATCACTTAGAGCATTAATCAAAGAGCATGTGCCTAATGGCTCCTGACAGGCGGTGCCCATAATGGGCTGCAGTCCAAGTCTGCATCCTCCTCACGCGTCTGGTGAAACTATTGGTAGCAGCAGCCTGAGTACAGTTGCCTGCATGGCCACTTGATAGATTGTTAAGGACAGTGGGTGATATAGTCCCACTCCCCGCAGAACACTTAAGGCTTGGGGAGGTTGCCATACCATGCATGAAGAAAGCTTTTTGATAACATGCTAATCCCGAGCTATTACGACGGGATGATTTACAATCGCTCAAACAGCACATGAACGCACTGAAGAGCCACAGCCTGGCTAGCCGGGATAATAAAGACGCTGGCGCATGATGATCATTAGAGAGAGAGAAAGAAAGAGGGGGGGGGGAGTGTAAGTTGGGATGCAGTGACATTTGGCTTCATTATTTTGCCGTTTTAACATGAAAGCGAGACAAGACAAAAGCCAGTGAAGAGTGTGGTGCCGCTATACGATAGCGGCGTTCACCACCACTGTGTGCGACAGGGGTGCAATACGCAGACGGCACCACGCTCTGGTGGTGGTCATTTCCCAGTGTGCACGGCGGGACTGAAAATACTTTTGACACATTGCGAAGATGTCAATCTTGTTAAGTCAGAGCGGACTTGGAAACTGAGCAAATTAATTTGCTTTAACTCCCTATTAGGTGTCCAGTCAACCTTGCAAACCAGATGGACTAACAGCCAGAAAGCAAAAGTCTTCATGTGCCATAGTGAAGCACAGTGTGGGTGTGAATAATTGCTGAAGAGTGTTATGTGTCAATGTTTATGTTTTGTTTTTTGGCATGTCATAAGTAACCCTTGACTGGAAACAGGAAATCACAATAATTTGATTCATAACGTTTAGCTTTTTTTGGGGGGGGGGTTCCCTCTTTTTCTCCCCAATTGTACCTGGCCAATTACCCCATTCTTCCGCGTCGTCCCGGTCGCTGCTCCACCCCCTCTGCCGACCTGGGGAGGGCTGCAGACTACCACACGCCTCCTCTGACACATGTGGAGTCGCCAGCCGCTTCTTTTCACCTGACAGTGAGGAGTTTCGCCAGGGGGGGGGGGGCGTAGCACGTGGGAGGATTACGCGATTGCCACGCTATCGCGTAATCCCCCCAGTTCCCCCTCCCGAACAGGCGCCCCGGCTGACCAGAGGAGGCGCTAGTGCAGCGGCCAAGACACATACCCACATCCGGCTTCCCACCCGCAGACACGGCCAATTCTGTCTGTAGGGACGCCCGACCAAGCCGGAGGTAACGACGGAAATAGTTTATAGACGGAATAGACCGCTACGCCACCCGGACGCCCTTTACATTACAGCTCTTTTACACAGCGGTTTGTATTAAAACCCGATGTCTAAACTTATCACACGACAGCTGAACCCTCCCGCTCCCCTACTGCGGATGCATATCTTGCTACGGAAGGACTTGTTGTACCGGTGTTGTGTAGCAGCGTTTGCCGTGTTGCACCACCCACCAGAACCGGGCTTCACAACACCGTCCCAGAACCCTGCCAGCGTGAACCGCGCCAAGGTTTCCCCTTGCTTTTTCAACGTGTTAAGCAACAAAATTGCATCAATATTTCATAGGAGGCAGCATTTTCCTGTGCACGGATTCAATGGGTGAGGAAATAAACAGTGCGCTATTAATAATGCAGTGCGGTGACACTGACCTTATTTTGTGCCTTTCAACCTGCGCTGATATTTTGATGCGCGGTGCCCTGCTACTCTCCAGCACACAAGGAGGGTTTCATGCTCTTTGTTCAAAGCCTGTGGGGGAAAAAAGAGAAGAAGAAGAAGACACTTCCTGTTTGACAGAGGTTACATCACTGCCTAAACCACCTAAAGACATTAATGAAAATGCCGGGGCCGCGTGCCAGTTTTTTTCGGGGGGGGGGGGTACGCCGTGGAAACACATATCTTTATTTTCACCGCGAGACGGTGAATGCTAAGTGTCGGGTTGACAGCCGGTGTTGACAGCCGTGCAGGTGTCTGCAAGGTGAACTGTGGGAGGATTTGACAAGGGAGGAGTAAAAAAAAAACAACCCCAAAACAGGCAGTGGAGAGACAGCCTCCACGCTGCAGCGTGGTGAAAACACTCGGCAAGTAACACGGATGTAGCAGCCCCGATTCACCTGCGCCAAGAATATTGATCGATGGGGGTGGAGGGGGGGCAACAACACTACACCGAGGAGGAAACGCGATGCATAAGGCGAGCCACTCTTTACCGTGTACGGCACGTGTCAGACTACAGGAAGTGTGTCGTTGTAGTCCCCCGTCTTGGGTCCGCGCGTTGTGTAGCGGCAAATGGGTAGAGACTAGTTCCCGTCGATGCAGAGAACGGTCAACTGAGCATGCGCAAGTACTCGTCGCCTCCGTTGTTTGGGTAGGTTAGGGTTAGGGCGGGGTTAGGGTTACAGTTAGCTAATCAGACGCAGAGTAGGGGTGGGTCCTCCTAGAATCCTAGCGCCTGGATGGTAGAGGCATTTTGCGCATGCTCAGTTGACCGTTCTCTACTCCATTTCCGTTCTCTGCATCGATGGGCACTAGCCTCTACCGCAGCACATGGCTCGCCGGGCTCCATGGGTTTACGCGGGCGTTCTTATTGCGTCACGCTCGTCACGATCGCGAGAAAAGGAACGGGAGAGACGTTTACAGCGATTACAGCCGGTACCAACTACCACCATGAGAGGGCGCCAGGAATACAATAAAACGTTTCTATAATTAAAGCCCATCAAGAACATGACTCCCTTGGGAACAATAACGTAATATTCTGACCAACTTCGACGTATTAACACGCGGGTACTTTTTACGCCTGCTGCGCTGTATCCCATTACTCACATTACACCGCACACAATTACCCCACTCCTCCGAGCCGTCCTGGTCACTGCCCCCCCCCCCCCCCCGCCGATCCGGGGAGGGCTGCAGACTACCACATGCCTCCTCCTCCGATACATGTGGAGTCGCCAGACGTTTCTTCTCACCTGACAGTGAGGAGTTTCGCCAGTTGGGACCTAGCGCGTGGGAGGAACACGCTACCCCCCCCTCGAACAGGCGCCCCGACCGACCAGAGGAGGCGCCAGTGCAGCGACCAGGACACATACCCACATCCGGCTTCCCACCCGCAGACACGGCGAACTGTGTCTGTAGGGACGCCCGACCAAGCCGGAAGCAACACGGGGATTCGAACCGACGATCCCCATGTTGGTAGGCACAACAAAATATTCTATCACAGCATTTCCCCCCATAAACAAGGGGTGGGGGTCGCTTTAATGTTTCACACTGTAACTATCATAGGCTTCCATTCAATCATGCGTTTGTGAATATAAACGTCGCTTGAATTGTGGTGATATGATTCAAAATTACATTAGTATATGAAATTGTGTTGACTTGGGGAAACTTACACGCTGATTAATTCTATCAAATAAGAAAAGAAAATCGCAGTGGGACAATAGAAGGCATTTCACTGAACAATGCATTTACACAGATTAAACCATTACGTGTCATCGCCGTCTCACTCCTGAATAAATAACACGCCGCATTATAGTCCAACATAGAAACGATGGCGGAGACAGTCCTGTTCCCAGGTGTAACCACCGGGAGTGGTGCGCTGCTGAAGGGCAGGGTCACTGTGACGGCATCATACCAAATGAAACGCCACACTGCATGTTGAGAGTATCACTCGTCACTGCCAGTGTGTACAAAACACCGCGCCACCCGGGCCTGAGGTCATGTGCTCCGCTAGAAACGACGGCACAGCTGCTGCCCACTTCCCTTCTCCATGTATTACTCACATTCCATGCCAGTGTTGCATATTCAGCCAAAAGATATTCATTTAAGATCCATAATTTATGTGCTAAACATTTTATTTGGCATGTTTTAAAAATAAATAACTTTAAAGTGTTTTTTAAATATCTCTCTGACCCTTGAGACTGAATATGTTTGTGTGTGTGTATCTGCGTGTGCACGCACGTGTGTACGTGTTGGTGCGCGCGTGTATGTGTGTGCGCATGTGTGTATGTGTGAGCACGCGTGCCGATGTTTTTGCACGCGCATATTCGTGTAAGTACGAGTGCGTCTGTCTGCCTGTGCAAGCGCGTGAGCACGTGTATATCTGTGCACACGTGTGTATGTGTGCGCGCGTATATATGCGCGCGCGTGTATGTGTGTGTATGCCCAAGTGCATCTGTCTGCCTGTGTAAGCGTGTGTGTATATATATATATATATATATATATATATATATATATATATATATATGCGTGGATGTTTCTGTGTGCTTACTGTAAATGCATGCGTGTGCATCTTTAGATGTATGTGTGTGTGTGTGTATGTGTGTTATTCATCAGTTCAACATCTGGATCTTTAATGGCTCCGTGGTGGCCATTTCTCAGGAACATGTGTCCAAATATCCAGACATATTATATATGAAGTTACTTTGGGAGGCAAAAGTCTTGATTCATATAGATTTATTTCTTGAGTTCTACATCTATGCAGGTGTGTGTGTGTGTGTGTGTGTGTGTGTGTGTGTGTGTGTGTGTGTGTGTGTCCGCCAGGACTTGTTCACACATTTACCACGGTGACAAACTGTGACTAAGCTCCATCTGCCAGGAGCCTTTACCATGAGTATCATAACAACCAGTAATAAGTGTAAATAATAAATGGTCCATATCTCATCATGAGGGGGCCTCAGCAGGACCACTAAACTATTTAAGGTACCTTGTTGATACGAGCTATTCTTTGCTGTGGGGTATAAGAAATTCTCTGGCTTCCCAGTAGAGTTTTGGCCTGACAATAAACAACAGTTTAATACTTTATCTAATCCCTGCCAGGAGGTGAGTCCAGCGGCAAGCTCTTGCAGATGTTCACATCCAATAATCTATCCATAATTGATGAAACAGGGAGGTCAGATGTAATGGCTGCTGCCATTCCAGCAACAAATAAATGGTTATTGACAAAACAAGCCAGTGTGGCACGGAGCAGGCAGTGAGATGACAAGCGAGGGAGCAGAGAGGAGGCGTGGAGGCGAGGAAGGGAAGCGGGAGAGGGGAGGCTGCGGTCTGGCTCGCAGCTCCTCGGACGGACCGGCCGTGGCCGGATAGGGCCCGGCGATAGGAGATCCTCTGGCGGAGGAGGATGGAAATACCCTTGTGGGACCCCTTTGGGAAAACCAGGGGAAGGAGAAGGGTGACGAGGGGTGAGGAGGGGCGGGAGGACAAGCAGCATGGTGAGGTGAGTACAACCGCATGTGATGTGCTGAGTGCAGTGGGCCAGCTGTCCACTCCTCTTTCATCTCTGGGCTTTATGTCAGATACAATCTACCTTGCTGTCAAGTCTCAGCAACCGTCCCCCCCCCCACTCCCTCCCGCTCTACGTATGCAGCTACCCCACCTCTGTCTTCTTACCCTCTTTTTGCACCCCCCTCCCCTTTTTCCATTCTTTCTCTTTTTCGTGTCTCTCTCCGTTCTCATTATCTTCTGGCTCTTCTGGTTAAATCACTACCAGTGGTCTCCAACATGTGGCAATCGACCACACCTATTACATTTATTACTTGTAAACCTTAGAATAAATGTAATGCCATAGATAGACAGATAGAGAGAGAGAGAGAGAGAGAGAGAGAGAGAGAGAGAGAGAGAGAGAGAGAGAGAGAGAGAGAGAGAGAGAGAGAGAGAGAGAGAGACAGAGAGACAGAGAGACAGACAGAAATGTAAATCAAAACTGACCCCTTGATAATCCATCTATGAATGTGTAAAATATATAAATTTATCTGATTGTGGGCTAATATACGTTATTAGGGTTTGTATCTACATATAAGGTGACCACAACAAGTTTTGGTCACGAATGTACAAAACATATCAATTTTTATTTTCCAGGGAATGAATACGTCGACTGGGTTCGTCCTTTTAGATGTGTTTTCTATACCGAGTTGAGCATCAAAATTCAACCTGTCCTCTATTTCAGTGTATTCCAGTCAATTTTGTTTGAACCAAAGGTGGGTCGCAAGAATATCAAAATGAATTGCTGAGATAATGAGAAGAAACTGAAAATCAAAAATGATTATGTTTTATCACGTTGTGTAATGTTATTGCTGGCAATGCAAGATAGGCTGGATAAAACGATATGGTCAGGCAGTAAGATAGTCCAGAATTATGTTAAAGTTTTTGACGTTAATTTAAATAAATCTGCAATAGAAAAAAAAAAGGTTTCAAGATGGACTTTTACTGAAAATGCATCAGGTTTCTTGCATGTAATGACAAAATACGACTATGCTGAAGCCTAATAATGTGATGCTTTGCTGCAATTTAATGTGCCAGTAGTTTTCAGACATTGTGAGGGGGGCTAAAATGAATCCTTTTGCCGCCATGTCGAATTGTAGCTTCAAAAAGTCTCACACCAACAGCGGTTAAGTTTTGTTCTACAATGAAACATGACATTTTCAAAGATGCATATGACACAAAAAAAAGACAAACAATTGTTACAATGTCACAAATACACTGATGAGCCAAAACATTATGACCACTCACAGGGGGACGGAGTAACGTTGATCAAAGAAAGCTGAATCAGTTCATCCGGATGCAATGTTTATTGACAGATTCAACTCTCTTTGATTTCTTACCTGTATTATTGAGCATGCATAAAGACAAAAGCATTGATTATCTCCAAACAAGGGCACATGTCAAGGTCTGAGGAGATTAGATGGTAAGCGAACGATCAGTTCTCGTAGTCGACGTGTTGGATGGTGGAGAAATGGGCAGGAGTGAAGACCTGAGGGACTTTGACAAGGGCCAAACTGTTATGGCCAGACGACTGGGTCAGAGCACCTCAGAAACAGCAAGACTAGTGGGGGTGCTCCCAGTCAGCAGTGGTGAGTACCTACCGACGGTGGTCCGAGGAGGCACAAACCACAAACCGGCAACAGGGTGTTGTTGGGCATCCAAGGCTCACTGATGTGTGAGGGCAATGAAGGCTATCTCGTCGGGTCCGAAGTGACAGAAGGTCTACTGTGGCACAAATCAAAAAATGTTTAATAATGGCTGTGGGAGGAATGTGTCACAACACACAGCGCATCGCATCCTGCTGCGTATGGGGCTGCGTAGCCGCAGACCGGTCTGAGTGCCCGTGATGACCCCTGTCCACCGTTGGAACTGGACCTTGGAGCAGTGGAAGAAGGTCACCTGGTCCAAAGAGTCCCATTTTCTTGGATCGCCGTGTAAGTGTGCACCGTTTACCTGGGGAAATGATGGCACCAGTATGCACTGTGGGAAGACGACAAGCCGGTGGATGGAGTGTGATGCTCTGGGCAATGTTCTGCTGAGAAACTCTGGGTCCGGCCATTCATGTGGACATCAATTTGACATGTGTCACCTACCTAAACATCATTGCAGACCAGATACACCTCTTCATGGCAACGGTATTCCCTGATGGCAGTGGCCTCTTTCAGCAGGATAATGCTCCCTGCCACACTGCACACATTGCTCGGAAATAGTTTGAAGAACATAGTGAAGTGTTCAAGGTGTTGCTCTGGCCTCCAGATTCTCCAGATCTCAATCCAATTGAGCGTCTGTGGATGTGTTGGACTGATAAGTCTGATCCATGGCGGCTCCACCTCGCAACTTACAGGACTTGAAGGATCCGCTGCTAACGTTTTGGTGCAAGATACCACAGGACACCTTCAGGGGTCTTGCAGAGTCCATGCTTCGGCGGGTCGGCGCTGTTTTGGCGGCAAACGGAGGACCAACAGCATATTAGGCAGCTGGTCGTAATGTTTTGGCTCACCAGAGTATGCGCTCTCTCTGGCACTTAACTGAAGTTAATTCAGTACACAAAACCGCACTTCTCTCCAGTCTCATTAGCTCCCACATGATTAACGACTTCGTTGCAAAATAACATGCAACGGCAAGAAAGTTTCCAAGAATTTCTGAAAAAGCAAAAGGAAAACATGCCTTTTTTTTTCTTTCTTTCTTTTTTCTTTTTGCTATGAAGGAAAAAAAAATAATAGCCATTTTTCAGTTCAGCAGAGGGGTAGTGACTCTCCCTGGTAGAGTATCCTTCTCCAGCACTTAATTACTGCACACAATCATGAATATTTCAAGCATATGCTTTCCCACTTTGTCATTGGAGTTCAGAACTAAGAGAAACAAGTTCATATGCATATTAATAGAGGGTTTGGGGGAGGAGGGGGACAGGAGGACCAGGGTTTCCAGTGTGCGGGTGACAGCAGGAGGAAATGGCACTCATTCCCCAGCAGCTGCTCTTTTTAGATCCCCCTCAGAGGGGACTGCCCGAGGAGGGCCTCTGCCACAAAGGGGATAAAGGAGATGAGGGCTCTTGATGGAAAATAGGCAAACAACCACTGGGACCCCATTCAACCCCCCCCCTTCAAAACCTAATGTGTGAACACACACACACACACACACGCTTACACACATGGAGGAACCCTTGGCCCACCCTTTGCCGACCCCCAGGAGCGTCAGGGCCTCTTTAGCATATTCCGTGGTGGCTGCTAAACTGCGCATTAGCAGCGGGCTAACGGGACCACGCTAATGACAGGGAGGCCGAGGCTGAAGATTTTTCCCCAGCTATGTATAATGACAAACGGGGATGCCGTCCGGAGGGAGGGAGAGGAGGGGGCATGAGCAGAGAGCCTCGGAAGCATCTGAGGCTCCTATCAGCTGGGCGGGGGGCGTGGAACATTAAAATGACAATATAAATGTAAATCCTAAGTAATAATTCTTAAAAATGACGGAGGCGGCCCTCCCCCGATATCACGTGCGTCGCTGCACTGACGTGTTCTTGAGACGGCGTTAAAAGATTGCCCTAATTGAATTTATAGACCTCTAAAATACCACTTAGCGCCCAGTAGAGCATAATGATATGCTTTATTTAACATAGCTAAACAAAGACGATTACAACCTTGTGCAGGTTTAATGGTGTGCAAAGTGTCCTCTCCCCACTTGATGAGGAGTCCTGTTTGAACACATTAATGTCCCATTACTGATCCTGGTGCAACTAAAAGCCTTCTGAATTATTATGGGCTCGGTGGAAAACAAACGAATCATCCAATAATAATAATAACAAGTCGTTACAACTTGTTACAAATTTCATATCAGCTGTTGTGTTTTGTTTTTTCCCCCTCGCTTCTGTTGTCGCATACATTAAAAGTCTTGATGACTTGAAACCTTGTCAGCTCTGAATGGCGACACCGGGAACTTCCCGTGGCAAGTTCAAAGGCAGAGTTAATTAGTTTGACCTTTGCGGACATAATTAGCATGGGCATACCTACCCCACCTCCTAATTAACCGGCAAGAAAAAAAACAGGTCACATTCACACCGTGTTGCAGAACACAAAACATGTTCATGTTAATGGGTTCTTTCCTTCAAACGACACACACAACGCTGTGCTGTTCTGTGTCTCCCTGATTCGCACAATCGTCAGCACTGGTGAATGTTTAAAGCGCCAGGGATGAAAATACTCAGCCTGGACATGGGAAGTATAACACTGCAGCAACACTCGTAAGCATCAGCAGTAAGGCAATTACACCATTTCCAGCTTTGTCACGTTTTTTTCCCCATGTCCCAGAGGGACTAACTGTGATTGATAGTAAGAGATCCTGCTGGCTACTCTTCCCCCCCCCCCTTTCCTCCCAAATTGTACCAGGGAGGGCTGCAGACTACCACATGCCTCCTCCGATACATGTGGAGTCGCCAGCCGCTTCTTTTCACCTGACAGTGAGGAGTTTCACCAGGGGGACGTAGCACATGGGAGGATCATGCTACCCCCCCCAGTTCCCCCTCCCAAACAGGTGCCCCGACCAACCAGAGGAGGCGCTAGTGCAGTGACCAGGACACATACCCACATCCGGCTTCCCCTCCCGCAGGAATGCCCAACCAAGCCGGAAGTTAACGCAGGGATTCGAACTGGCGATCCCCATGTTGGTAGGCAACGGACCGCCACGCCACCCAGATGCCCTGCTGGCTACTCCTAAAAGAAAAAGAAAAAACCACACATTAGGAGGTAAGAATAGACTTCAGTCCTGCTATTTTAAAAACCTATCAATTTCGTAATAAGATAGAAATGAGATCACACCACCCCAAAATAAATGTAATTCCCCTGTAATCACATAATATCCTGTCAGTGATACGCGTTGCCGGGGAGCGACCGTGTATTTAGTGATGTGAAAGCTGCTCAAGCCTATTGTGCAGGGTGCTCAAAGCACCCCTATCTGTTTAACACGGCGAGAACAGCCTATGGACACGAACTGAGTGGCTCTGTAACGCTTATATATCCACTAACACATCAAAATGACTGCCACATCTTCTATAAAAGCTTCTGATCTGTGTCAGATCTTGTTCCACTTCCCCATCAGCCCTACACTATAGTCCCCATAATTTTCTTTCTTTGAGCCAAGTTCTTTTCTCTCTCCTTTCCCCCTTCAGATAAGACACAAAGAGAACAAGACTTAAACCGGTGGCTTTTGTTTTGGTACCTCGATGTCCTCCCCCCACTCCCTCTTTTTCTTCCCTTCCCTCTGCGGAGCTCTGGTGTGATTATTACACTTTCAGTGGAGGATTTAACCACGGGCCAGTTGGGCCATCGCCTCAGGGAGGCCCCCGTTTCAATGTGTGTGTGCTACTTTTTCCCCCAGTTTATTGCTTTGCCTTTTATTCTGCCAGGCAGTCCCACTGACATCAGGGGGCTCTTAGAATAACTTGCCCGAGGCGATAGGATCCCTGAACCTTAAATCAGCCACCGTCTACTTGTGCTGGTTCCAGAGTTGGGAGTAAACTGTTAATAGACAAAGATAACTCATATGATACAACTAACGGGTTTATTTTATTAACGTTTTGCTATTTGGCCACGTCATCAATGTCATAATTTTTCTTAATCGAATGTTTTCTTCTTGGTCAGGTTTGGAAACTTACCACATAGTTTATGGCAATAAACAAAGCTTAAATGTTAAGGTAAGATTCCCGTTTCTCATGCACTCTTATGGTCATCATGAATGCCAAGTCTCAAAATCAATGGGTGAGCGTTTTAAATCTGCTAATTGGTTAGCTTATGAGAACATTTAAGGATGATTAGCTGTTGGGAAAGCCAACGGGGCCCATCTGGTGCACCGGTGACCTTGGTCCCTTTCTTCTCTGGTCAGTTCAGAAGACTGTATGGGTGGATCAATGTGACAAGTCAAGTACTGGTCAAGCTATTGTGGAATATTCATATCAACCTGGATAAAATGAAAGGGGATCAATATTTTTTTTTCAATGCTCTGAGGGTAAACACACACTCCCCTTCAACAATCCCAGGCTGATGAAAAATAGATAATAATAAAGTATCTTTATATGGTATGTTACAAGCTTAGACTGTATCTGAAAAAAAAGGTGAAATTCTCCACCTCTGGTTTACCTGTTTTACGTTCAGAAGCAGTCATAACGAATATTTTATAGAAGCTAGTGCAGCTATGTGAGGTGCTCTTTCGCATCATATTGATGAGTCTGGAGTAAGGGGACAATCCTAAAGGGGTATGACACCAAGCTTATTGATGATAAGGTGGCTCTGTTCTCAGCCCTCCTAATCCAAACTAACCTAGCCAGGTCCATGATGAGATGTCTTTCGGCTCACCTTACCCAAAACAGACATACACAATGCGCACACCGCCTCAGATGACCACAAAGTGTCTCCTCTTAAAGCTCATTCTCTATTAATATCTTACAGTGGTAGTGTAGCGGAAGAGAAAATGGCATTTTAGAAGCAAGTAGATTTATTATTTAAAAAAAAACACCTCTTCGTTTTTTTCCGATACAGTTGCAGAACTCAAGTTCCCAAAATCCTTAACAAAGCTATGCAATGAGATTTTATTCTAGAAACGAGATTAAGAAAGGTGATGCCAGAATATGTAAACAATAGTGGGATGTTTTAGACTGTAGTTACTGTTTAAGTGAGTTGGGCATTGAGGAAACTTCCACAACATTGAACACTTTCATGATTCTTGACTAACCTCACCTGAGAATTCCTGTTAACTAGTCAAATCAAGTTAATTTTATGAGTATAACCCAATGTCACAAAATAAATATTTACGTCAGGGGGCTTTACACCAATACAACATCCTGTCCTTAAAAAAAAAAAAAAACCTAAAAAAACCCTTTAACGGAGAAAAAATAGGAAGAAACCTCAGAGGCAAGACGGACAGCTGTGCAATAGATATTGTGTGTACAAAATGGAACACATTTTATAGAATACAACACTGAAAGAGGATAACAGAATTATAATGGATTTATAAGATATATGAAGAATGTGTTGAGGTGGATGCCAAGCAGCAAGCATCCAGATGCCACCAGAACTGCCTGAGCCACGTGACCGCCATCGTCATGTGGACCTGCCAGGAGGAAATACTACACGTGCACGCAGGGGAGACTCACATCACACCATTAACATACACGGGTGAAGAGACAAGAAAAGACATTAGTTACACAGAGAAAGAGAAGGATACCATATTGAATCAGGAGAACAAAATTATAATGGATTTATAAGATGTATAAAGAATGTGATGAGGATGCCAAGCAGCGTCCAGGTGGTGACCACCATCACCATGGAGACCTGGCAGGAGGAAAGACTACAGATGCACACAAGTGAGATTCATATTCCACCATTCACATACACAAGAGACAGTGGGGAAAAAAAACAATATTCACACAGGAGAGAGAGAGAGAGAAGGATAAAAACATCATTCAGAGAGAGAAATATATGTGAGAGAGATGAGAACAGTTGCAATAATCTCATCAGCAGGACAGTGCTTGGTAAATTCATTGAGACAGAAAGCAACCCACCATACAGCACAGGTCGTGAAGTACTCAATTTAAAGGCAAGTAATTGTAGGTTAAGGCAAAAAGATGAGTTTAATGTTTGGATTTTAAAGGACTCAACAGACTCTGATTGTCTGATGGCAGCAGGGAGATTAGTACATAAAAAAGGGCCTGATAGGAAAAGGCTCTGCTGCCTGCTGACTTCTTTTCAACTCTGGGTGCACACAGGAGCCCTGCATTTTGAGAGTGGAGAGCTTGAAATGGAATGTACGGTTTAAATAAATCAGACAGGTATGATGGGGCAATCTCATTTAGGATCTTATAAGTCAGTAGAAGCACCTTGAAGACTGATCTAACATGGATAGGAAGCCAATGAAGAAGGCAAGAATTGGTGTAATATGGTCAAATTGTCTCGTTTTAGTTAGGATACTAGCCGTAGCATTTTGAACCATCTGAAAACTTTTTGTACTAGCACATGGCAGACCTGAAAACAGAACATAGGAATAATCAAGTCTGGATGAAAAAAATGGATGTATTAGAGTCTCTGTGTAAGCCATGAACAGGAAAGACCAAATTTAGCTATGTTACATAAGTGAAAAAAGGCAGTCTTGGTGATTTCTTTAATATGATTATCAAAGCAAAGTCTGGAGTCAAATGTAACACCAAGATTTTTGGCTGCCACAATTTGTGAAATCACAGAGTAGTTGAGCACTACTGTTACTTGATCAAATTGGTATGTGCCTGTGTCTAGGAGGGCCAACAACCAGCATCTCAGTTTTATCTGAGTTTAAAAGCAGGCAATTCAATTTTTCACAGCAGCCAAGCAGGCCTCTAAATTAGTAATTTGAGTACAATCATCAGCCCTCATAGGCACATACAGCTGAGTATCATCTGCATAGCAGTGTAAATTTATCCCATGACCGCGTGTAATTTGGCCAAAAGGCAAAATATAAAGAGAGAAAAGTACCGAGCCAAGAACTGAGCCCTGAGGTACGCCATTTTTAACATCAAAGCATTTTGATGTAACATTATTATAGTAGACACACTGTTCTTTCATATAAATAGGACTTAAGCCAAGAGAGAGCTAGGCCAGAGACACCAAAATGTCAATTTATTCTGTCTAATAGTATACTGTGATCAATGGTGTCAAAGGCTACACTAAGGTCCAGTAACAGAAGCACAGAGGCGGGATCTGAGTCCGTATCAAGTCAAATATCATTTACCACTCTGGTTATAGGAGTTTCAGTGGAGTGACAGGCCCTAAAAGCTGATTGAAATGGTTCATATAGATAGTTAAGTTTTATATGTATTGTTGTGAAGTTGTTGATACACAACTCTCTCTAGTACTTTAGAAAATAATGGCAGATTAGAGATTGGTCGATGGTTATTAGGAGACCCTGGATCAAGGTGAAGTTCCTTAAGTAGAGGTCTGAACGCAGCTGTCTTAAAACTGCCGGGAACAATGCCAGTAGTAACTGATAAATGAGCAATTTCCAGCATTGTAGGTCCCAGAAAAGACCAGAGTGTCAAGTAGGTAAGCAGTTGGTTTAGAAGCTGACATGAGCTTAGTCAAAATATCAAGAAGATAGTCTCAAAAGCTGTAATAACAGGGACCATCTGACTCATTGTATAAACATGAATTTTATAACACAAAATCTGCAGGAGTAACTGGAGTTGAAGAACTAATTTTGCTTCTGATCTCATCAACCTTGTTGCAGAAAAAGTCTAGAAATTCATGGGCAATGAATGGTGAGCAGCTAATACATGACTGCTTTTGAGTGAGTTTAGCTAGTGTCAAAGAGAAATCTGGGACTTTGTTTATTATTATTGATAAGCAAGAGAGATATGCTGCTTTCGCAGCATATAAAGCACACTTGTACTTCAATAAACACTCATGCTAAGATGAGCAAAAACTTCCAATTTTGATTTTCACCATTTATGCTCCAGTCTCATGCAGGCCTGCTTAAGAGCAAATGTCTCTTCATTAAACCAGGGTGTAGGCCTCTTCATTCACCTAGCTCTAGTAGTGAGAGGTGCAACTGAATTAAGGAGACTAGAGAGGGCCACATTTAAGTCACTAGGGAAATTTTCAACAGAGTCGGTCTCTACAGGGAAAGGAACAAAGACTTCAGGCAGCTGCTGGCCAAATGCAGCTACAGTGGATAGAAAAATGTGGCAAGCGGCAATTACATCTGTGCCGACATTAACAGGACAGGCTTCAAATTTAATGAGAAAATGATCTGACACAGCAGATGTGGTTGGCAAGACAGACAGATCAGAAAAAGCCCTCCCTTTAGATAAAACCAAATCAAGGGGGTTACCGCTGTAACGAGTCAATGCTTGAACCAACTCAGCAAACCCAAAAGTATCAACAAGCTCCAGAAAGTCTTTCCTTACAGGATCAGCAGCCTTATTCCTGAATATTGAAATCACCAAGAATTAGAATCTCATCAGAATGAGTAACAAGACCTGAGACAAATTCTCCAAATTCTTCAAGAAATAGTAAGGGCCGAGTGGTTGATAGATTATCACAATCTGGATTGAGCATTAGATTCAAAAGAATGGAATTTAGATTCAAGTTTAGAAGTTAACTTAAAAATAGACTTAAATATTAAGGCAACACCCCCACCTTGTTTATTTGAGCTACATGGGCATAAGTGTAGTCAGGTGGGGAAGCTTCATTTAAGGGAAGGAAAACATTTAGTTTCAGCCATGTTTCACATAACCCAATCATATCAAAACTATGTTCACGAATAAAATAATTTATTGGTAAGGCTTTGGTAGGCAGTGATCTGACATTTATGAAACCAAATTTAAGCGTCTTGTTAAAGTGATCAGTAGTAGGCAGAACTTTAGAGCTAACAATAGATAAATCAATCAATCAAGTTGCATTTTATATAGCACTTTCTGGCTGCCACAGCCACTCAAAGCGCTTTACAATTAATTAATTTACACACACAGATGAAATATTAATTGTAATAGGACACCTTGAACGATGTGTGGTCACACTTTTGATAACGTTAGATATTTGGCTTTGTAGATTATTAGGTACTTTGTTGCACATTTCACCACCTCCAGTGGTAGGAATGATTATTAGATTCTTGTGATCCACACACTTAGGAGAGGAGAGCTTGGGAATAATACATTAGGGTAGGGAGACGGTCAGTGTTATAGAACAAAGTAAGGGTGGCTATTGACACATACTTGTGCTAGCCGATCATTTCACTTGCTTTTCATCTGCCTATCCAACCGAAAAAAAGTCCAGAAAGTCTACCGCTGAGAGAAAGTAAGAAATATTTAATTCCCCAACATTGATATCGTGAAAAAATACAGCATGATCTTGAAGACAGAGACCTCAGCAGTCTCCTGAAATCTCTACTTTGTGGATAATTAAATATCATCCACAAAGCAGCCATCCAAAGACATTGTAGCCATATTTTCTTCAAATTCTCTTTACCCTGCAAAAAGACAGGGAATACAACTAAATTTCACATATGCTACATATATATATATACACACTTAGCACAAAAAAGTAAGGAAATGTGTGTTTGGTAGATTATTTCTTTGTTGTAACAATGCTTCTTGGCAATAAATCTTATACCGTTGGAAAGCCTGTTTATTTCCCTTTTAAATGGTGCCACATTTGTAAGGAACATGCATTTGTGGGATGAGCAGCAGAGCGGAGTATGTGGGTTGCACCCATGAAAAATTTGCCAAATCTTCTCTGCCAATGCCAAACAGCTTATTTTGCTGTTGCTATTGACTCTTGTTTTGAGCTTCTGGTACCCCAGGTGCTGACAATCAGGTGCCTGATATAAGATTTATTGCCAAGAAGCATTGTTACAACAAAGAAATAATCTACCAAACACAAATTTCCTTACTTTTTGTGCAAAGTTTATATAACAAATTTTCATTAGCCCTTCAAAATGAAAAACTTTCAGAAAAAGGTCACACATCTTATTTGAGAATGTTATGTTGAAAAATGAGTGATATGGTGACAGTTTGGTATCATATTTATGGTGATGCGCTCAATTAAATGTTATCTCCACATTATGGGAACTGCTCGATTAAATGCAGGTCTAATGTAAATGGTTGCATATGCTAAGGTTAAGGGACACATTTATTACCCCTTAGCTCTGTAATGATGGTGTTGAGCAATATGTGATCTAAATGTAATAATCAAATTGAACATTTTATTTTAATGTATTAAGACATAGACTGTAAAGGGAGTGAATTTAAGCTTCTAAGTAGTACCAAGTTGTATTGAGTGACATGTAGAAAGTGTTCAGGATGAAAACTAAAATAATATATTTTGTTATTGGCCACAAAGGAAAATGAAATTAATATTAAAAATGTTATACTAATTTAAAAAACATACAGATTGTTCGCTAAGTTGCTTAGGTCACACTAGCACGGAGCAAATCACGTCAAATTCAGTGTCTGTACAAATTTACATGGTGATCAATATGAAGATCAAACTATAACCTGCACTTGATGGATACACGTGCTACTGATTATGAATACTGTTGAGTACCAGGATACGTGTAACGAGCTATAATAGGACACCTAAAATCAAAGGTTTGTAATTTTTTTATATTACCTGAAAAAAAGATGTGTAGAGTGTCCTTTTGGAATATTTTCTTTCTTAACTATTTTTTGTGTAACTCCCTTCAACCTTTACGGGAGAACACCGCATTGGACAGACTGATTTCAGAGCTCGTAGCAGACTGTTTTGTATATTGTCTATTCGTGTGTCTCTTAGCAAAATTGATTGTTCGCACCATCATCGTACTTATTTTTCCCGTCTGTCGACCGCAGAAGCAAAGTGCATGAACGGATAAGTAACTCATCTTCGTAGGAAGATTAAGAGCTGATCTGTTGCTTCTCAGGAGGCTGAAATGTGATTTACAAATAATTCTAAGAAATTGTGTGCATTTGGGATATATATCTATCTATCTATATCTATATCTATATATATATATACACTCACCGGCCACTTTATTAGGCACACCTGTCCAACTGCTCGTTAACGCAAATTTCTAATCAGCCAATCACATGGCAGCAACTCAATGCATTTAGGCATGTAGACATGGTCAAGACGATCTGCTGCAGTTCAAACCGAGCATCAGAATGGGGTAGAAAGGTGATTTAAGTGACTTTGAACGTGGCATGGTTGTTGGTGCCAGACGGGCTGGTCTGAGTATTTCAGAAACTGCTGATCTACTGGGATTTTCACGCACAAGCATCTCTAGGGTTTACAGAGAATGGTCCGAAAAAGAGAAAATATCCGGTGAGCGGCAGTTCTGTGGGCGAAAATGCCTTGTTGATGCCAGAGGTCAGAGGAGAATGGCCAGGCTGGTTCGAGCTGATAGAAAGGCAACAGTAACTCAAATAACCACTCATTACAACCGAGGTATGCAGAAGAGCATCTCTGAACGCACAACACGTCGAACCTTGAGGCAGATGGGCTACAGCAGCAGAAGACCACACCAGGTGCCACTCCTGTCAGCTAAGAACAGGAAACTGAGGCTACAGTTCGCACAGGCTCACCAAAATTGGACAATAGAAGATTGGAAAAACGTTGCCTGGGCTGATGAGTCTCAATTTCTGCTGCGACATTCAGATGGTAGGGTCAGAATTTGGCGTCAACAACATGAAAGCATGGATCCATCCTGCCTTGTATCAACGGTTCAGGCTGGTGGTGGTCGTGTAATGGTGTGGGGGATATTTTCTTGGCACACTTTGGGCCCCTTAGTACCAATTGAGCATCGTGTCAACGCCACAGCCTACCTGAGTATTGTTGCTGACCATGTCCATCCCTTTATGACCACAGTGTTCCCATCTTCTGATGGCTACTTCCAGCAGGATAACGCGCCATGTCATAAAGCTCGAATCATCTCAGACTGGTTTCTTGAACATGACAATGAGTTCACTGTACTCAAATGGCCTCCACAGTCACCAGATCTCAAGCCAATAGAGCACCTTTGGGATGTGGTGGACCGGGAGATTCGCATCATGGATGTGCAGCCGACAAATCTGCAGCAACTGCGTGATGCTATCATGTCAATATGGACCAAACTCTCTGAGGAATGTTTCCAGTACCTTGTTGAATCTATGCCACGAAGGATTAAGGCAGTTCTGAAGGCAAAAGGGGGTCCAACCCGGTACTAGCAAGGTGTACCTAATAAAGTGGCCAGTGAGTGTATATATATATATATATATATATATATCCCTCTTCTCATTTTTTAATCATCGGTGTTATACACTGTATATGTGTGTGTATGTGTGTGGGGGGGGGGGGGGCTGAAGGAAGGTATTTTTGTGAGTATTTGTATGTGTGATTTTGTATGTATATGTGTGTGTCCTGTTAGCCCACTGCTAATGCACAGTTTAGCAGCCACCACAGAATATGCTAAAGAGGTTCTGATGCTCCTGGGGGTCGGAAAAGGGTGGGCCAAGGGTTTCTCCGCCTGTGTGTGTGTGTGTGTGTGTGTGTGTGTGTGTGTGTGTGTGTGTGTGTGTTTGTGTGAATGACAGCCAGGAGAGCTCATGTAGTGGGTAAATATTGTAGAAGGCCAGGGTCTCTGGAGTGAGCGCTGTGGATCTGTGTGAACTCTGATCTGTGAGGGAACTCAGCAGGACTCTATCATTGACTCCACTATTAAATCAGACCTAGACACAATCTCACATGGATTCCCTCTGTCTGCTCCTACTAGGAGTTTAGCATGTCAGAAATTGATGGCAAGCCCCTCCTGGTACTGCAGCAGCCTTAGTAAGAGGTAATTGTACCTTCAGTTTACTATATAACACCCTTCAAATGATACAGCTCAAAGAAACAGTTGGACTGGAATCGTGAAATTTAGAGACCCTTACAAATAAATATGGTTTGGTTTCTTGTAGAATATGTGTATTTTAAAGCAGGATAAAAGTGAATAATTTTTCCAATTCAAGTAAAGTCAAATTTATTTGTGTAGCCCATTATCACAAATTACAAATTTACCTCAGGGGGCTTTACAGCAATACAACATCCTATCCTTAGACCCACGCATCAAATAAACAAATCCCTAAAAAAGGAAAAAAAAAACCTTTAACAGGGAGAAAAAATAGGAAGAAACCTCAGGGAGAGCAACAGAGGAGGGATCCCTCCCCCAAGACGGACAAACGTACAATGGATGTTGTGTGTAGAGAATACAACACAATTTACAGAATACAACACTGAAAGAGGATAACAGAATTACAATGGAATTACGAGATATATGAAGAATGTAAAAAGGAGGACACCAAGCAGTGTCCAGATGCCACCAGAACAGCCTAGGACCTGAGCCACGCGACAACCATCACCATGTAGACCAGAGAGGAGGACAGACTACACATGCACACAGGGGAGACGCACATCACACCATTCACATACATAGGAGAAGAGACAAGCAAAAACATTAGTCACAAATGGAAGAGAGAGAAGGATACAACATTGAAACAGGATAACAAAATTAAAATGGACTTATAAGATATAATAAGAATGTGATGAGGAGGACGCCAAGTAGTGTCCAGGTGGAAACCACAGCGAAGGCTCACATCACACCATTCACATACATGGGAGAAGAGACAGGAAAATGCATTATTAACACAGGACAGAGAGAAGGATAAAGACATCATTTAGAGAGAGGGAAAGCTATGTGAGAGAGAATACTTACAATAATCAATAATCTATACTCTATAATCTCTTTGGCAGGACAGTGATTCATAATTTAATTGAGACAGAAACCTACCCACCACCATGCAGTACAGGTCGTGAAGTACTCAATTTAAAGGCAAGTAATTGTAGGTTAAGGCAAAAAGATGAGTTTCAAGTTTGGATTTAAAGGACTCAAACTCTGATTGTCTGATGGCAAAAGGGAAGTTATTCTATGAGAATCGGTCCCGATAGAAAAAGGGCCTGCTGTCTACTGACTTCTTTTTAACTTTGGGTACACACAGGAGCCCTGTATTTTGAGAACGAAGAGCTCAAGCGGGAATACATGGTTTAAGGAGATCAGACAGGTATGATGGGGCAATCTCATTCAGGATTTTATAAGTCAGTAGAAGCACCTTGAAAACTTATCTAACATGGATAGGAAACCAATGAAGGGAGGCAAGAATTGATGTAATATGGTCAAATTTTCTTGTTTTAGCTAGGTTTCTAGCTGCAACATTTTGAACCATCTGAAGACCTTTATTACAGGAATCAAGTCTGGATAAAACAAATGCATGTACTAGAGTCTCTGCATTGGCCATGAACAAGAAAGACCAAATTTTAGCTATGTTATGTAAGTGAAAAGAGGCCAAAGGAAAGGCTGGGATCAAACATAACACCAAGATGTTTGGCTGCCACACTTAGTGAAATCACAGAGTTGTCGAGCGTTACTGTTACTTGATTAAATTGGTGTCTGTGTCTAGCAGGGCCAACGACCAGTATCTCAGTTTTATCTGAGTTTAATAGTAGGAAATTCAGTGATATTCAATTTTTTCACAGCACCCAAGCCAGTGTCTAAATTAATAATTTGATTACAATCATCAGCCCTTATATGGACAGCTGATTAATTCCATGAGTGTGAATAATTTGTTCAAAAGGTGAAATATAAAGAGAGAAAAGTAGGGGGCCAAGAACCAAGCCCTGAGGTACGCCATATTTAACATTAGATAATTTTAATGTAATGTTATTATAGCAGACACACTGTGTTCTTTCAGATAAGTAGGACTTAAGCCAAGAGAGATCTAGGCCAGAGACATCAAAATTACTATTTATTCTGTCTAATAGTATACAGTGATCAATGATGTCAAAGGCTGCACTGAGGTCCAGTAATAGAAGCACAGAGGTGGAACCAGAGTCCATAGCAAGTAAAAGATCATTTACCACTCTGGTTAGAGCTGATTGATTGGAGCGACAGACCCTGAAAGCTGATTGAAAAGGTTCATAGATAGTTTACTTATATATGGGTCAAAAGTTGTTGACACATAACTCGCTCTAGTACTTTAAAAAAAGAATGGAAGATCAGAGAATGATTGATAGTTATTAAGAAATCCTGGATAGAGGTGCAGTTTTTTAAGTACAGGTTTGAGCACAGCTATCTTAAAACTGCTTGGGACAATGCCTGTAGTAACTGACAGATTAACAATGTCTAGCATCGTAGGTCCCAGAAAAGAATAGAGGTCTTTGAAAAGTTTTGCTAGTAAAGGATCAAGTAGGTAAATAGTTGGTTTGGAAGCTAACACGAGCCTTGGTCAAAGTATTAAGTATTAACAGAGATAGTCTCAAAAACTGTAATACCAGGAACTATCCTTGACTCATTGTATATATATAATCCAGATTATTGGATTATTTTGCTCCTTATTTGTTGAGCACTTTCCCTACCGTCTCCCCGCCTGCTGCCCAATGACTGCTGGAATAGGCTCCAGCATCCCCGCAACCCTGAGAGCAGGATAAGTGGTTAAGACAATGGATGGATATATATATATATATATATATATATATATATATATATATATATATATATATATATATATATATATATATATATATATATGAATTTGGTAAGAAAGAATCTGGTGGAGTTGCTGGATTTGAAGAACTAATTTTGTTTCTGATCTCATCAACCTTATTGCAGAAACAGTCTAGAAACTCATGAGCCATGAATGGTGAACAGCTAATAGATGGCTGCTTCTGAGTAAGTTTAGCTACAGTGCCAAAGAGAAATCTAGGATTATGTTTATTAACATTAAGTAAGCAAGAGAGATATGCTGCTTTTGCAGCAGACAAAGCAAGCTTGTATTTCAATAAAAACTCATGCCAAGATAAGTAAAAATCTTTCAATTTTGATTGCCACCATTTAGACTTAGACTACTTTTATTGTCATTGCCTCATATGCATGTCTCACACATACAAGGGAACGAAATTATGTTTTACAAGGACCACAGTGTCACATAAAAACAAATAACACACAATGAATATTAAAAACAAAAAGTGCATTAAAAGCAAAAATTACTTCACAGACCTAAACATCACAAGCACACCTGACACGGACAGAGAGCAAGATGGTCAAAAAGTCATTTTGTGGAAGGTCTAAGTGTTCAGGCTGTTGAGGAACCTCACAGCCTGAGGAATGAAACTATTGCATAGTCTTGTGGAGGCAGCATGGATGCTGTGGTACCTCCTTCCAGAGGGCAGGAGGGTGAAGTGGATGTGGGAAGGGTGGGTTGGGTCCTTCACGATGCTGAGAGCCTTCCGGGTGCCCCGTGCATCACAGATGGCCTGGATGGATGGGAGCGCAGTTCCTATGATCTTTCCAGCTGTCTTCACTATCTGCTATAGCGATTTGCAGTCGGAGGCCTACAGTTCCCATGCCAGACAGTGATACAGCTGGTCAGGATGCTCTCTATGGTGCCTCTGTATAATTTGATGAGGATGGGTGGGGGGGGCGGGGGGGAGACTCGCCTTCTTCAGACACCGCAGGAAGTGAAGACGCTGCTGGGTCTTCTTGGAGAGCACAGTGACATGTGAGGACCAGGAGAGGTCTTCTGTGATGTGAACCCCCAGGAACTTAACACTGCTGACTCTCTCCATGTCCGTACCATTGATGGTCAGAGGGGTATAATGGGCGCTGGTCTTTCTAAAGTCAATAATGACCTCCTTAGTTTTTCCTGTATTTAAGAAGAGGTTGTTGTTTTTGCACCTCGTCACCTGTTGAGCCACCTCTGCTCTGTATGATGATTCATCGTTGTTGCTGATGAGACCTACCACTGTGGTATCATCAGCAAATTTTATAATGAGGTTGGAGGTGGATGATGCTGTGCAGTCATGAGTCAGCAGAGTGAATTGCTGCGCGCTTGATTGACATCTCGGAGCGGATGGCAACATACCACCTGAAGCTCAATCTAGACAAGACAGAGCTGATGTTTCTCCTAGGGAAAGGTTGCCCACACGAGACCTGGCCATCACCATTGACAACACCGTGGTGATGCCAACTCAGACTGCGAGGAATCTGGGTGTGATCCTGGATGACCAACTGTCGTTTGCTGCAAACGTTGCATCAGTTGTTCGCTCCTGCAGATTTCCCCTCTATAACATCAAGAGGATTCGCCCATTCCTCACCGACGAGATGGCACAGGTGCTCATCCAGGCTCTGGTCATCTCCCGGCTGGACTACGGCAACTCCCTCCTTGCTGGCGCCCCGGCATCGGCCATCAGACCTCTGGAGCTTGTTCAGAAAGCTGCAGCTCATCTGGTGTTCAACTGCCCTAAGTTCTTCCACACAACTCCCCTTCTCATATCCCTACACTGGCTCCCAGTAGCTGCTCGCATCCAGTTTAAGACTCTGGTGCTAGCCTACAGGGCAGTGAAAGGAACAGCTCCTTCCTATCTCCACGCCATGGTCAAGCCCTGCACCCCCACTCGACCACTTCGCTCTGCTACCTATGGGCGCCTGGTTTCCCTGTCGCTCAGAGGCCCCTGTTGCCAATCGACCCAGTCACTGCTCTTTTCTGTCCTGGCCCCACAGTGGTGGAATGAACTCCCCACCGATGTCAGGACAGCGGAGTTAAACCAGGTCTACACCCTGTTAAACCAGGGTGTAGACCTATTTAGTCGCCTAGTTCTGGTAGTAAGAGGTGCAACTGAATCCAAGAGACTACTAGAGAGGGCCACAATTAAGTCACTAGGGACATTTTCAGTAGAGTCCATCTTTACAGTGAGCCAAGTTAGCCAAGACTTCAGGCAACTGCTGGTGAAATGCAGCTACAGTGGAAGGACCAACGTGGCAAATGGCAATTATATCTGTGCCAACATAAATAGGACAGGCCAATGATGCTTCAAATTTAATGAGAAATTGATCTGACACAGCAGATCTGGCTGGCAAGACAGTCAGATCAGAAATCCATCCCTTTAGATAAAGCCAAATCAAGGGTGTTTCCACTGCAATGAGCTGACTCTTGAACAAACTGAGCAAACCCAAACGTATCAACAAGTGCCAGGAAAGACTTTAGAGCAAGTGTGGCTAACCATGTGCCATGGAGAGCCATGTGTATGCAGGTTTTCATTCCAGCCGGACTCCACACCGGGTGATTTCACTGAATCACCTGGTGTGGCGTCTGGTTGGAATGAAAACCTGCATACACATGGCTCTCCATGGCACATGGTTAGCTGCTTTAGAGGATCCGCAGCCTCATTCAAATGAATATTGAAATCATCAAGAATTAGAATCTCATCAGAATGAGTAACAAGACCTGAGATCCACCGACACCCTGCTGGTTAACAGTACCGGTGGCGGTCGTTGGTAACCCGGGCCTCGACCGATCCGGTATGTAAGTCTTATTTATGATCCGCATATTTGATTTAGCAAAGATTTTACGCCGGATGCCCTTCCTGACGCAACCCTCCCCATTTGTCCGGGCTTGGGACCGGCACTAAGGATGCACTGGCTTGTGCATCCTCAGTAGCTGGGTTTAACAAGACCTGAGATAAATTCTCAAAATGTTTCAAAGAATTTGTAAGTAAGGGCCAAGAGGCCAATAGATTATCACAAGGTGGACTGAGCAGAGTCTTCATGGTTGAAGGAGATGAACTTAGAATAACAGCCTGAAATGATTTGAATTTAATTTCAAGTTTAGGATTTAAATTGAGGAGACTTATATATTAAGATGACACCCCCGCCTTGTTTATTTCCCTGAGCTACATGGGCATAAATATAGCCAGGTGGGGAAGCTTCATTTAAGGGGACAAGATTTTGGTTTCAGTCATGTTTCATATATAACCCAATCATATCAAAACTATGTCATTTATTAATAAGGCTTTGGTAGACAGTGATCTGATATTTACGGAACCAAATTTAAGCATCTTGTTGCAGTGATCAATAGTAAGCAGAACTATAAAGCTACCACTCCATTAAATATTAATTGGAATTAGACACCTTTTATTATTAGTTGAACATTTTGAAGACCTACACTTTGGGTGGTATGTGGTCACACGTTTGATAACATTAGATGTTTGGTTCTGTAGATTATCAGGTGCTTCGTTACACATTTCACCACCACCAGTGGTTGGAATGATCGTTAGATTATTGTGATTCACACATTTAGGGAAGGAGAGCTTGAGAGCAATACAACAGGGAACGGAAATGGTCGCAATGTTATAGATCAATCTGTCAGCCTGATCTATACTACGAGAAATTCCCTGACTAGACACATTAACTCGTTGATTCCACATCCACACTACGTTCAAGCCCAGCAAGCTCTCTAATCACCTGTGACCTGCCGAATTTTAAATCCCTAGTGTCAAACTAAATGTAGACAGCGGTGCCATCCCCTGTAGGGTGATGCCGTCTGCTTTTAGCAGGTAAGGGCGGCCCCAGAAAGAAGGCCAGTTCATCAAATCTGAATCCCTGCTCATTATTCTAATGCAGCATTTCCCAACCCCAGTCCTCAAGGAACTCCTATCCTGCAGATTTTCATTGTAACCCTGCATAGGTAGCCCTGCTTGTACTTACTCAACCAATCATCTCACAGCACTTAATTATGCAAGGTGTGCAACATCTGACATAATTCATTGCTGATTTGTTGAAGAACTACTAACAGGTTGCAAAGAAAAACTGCAGGATAGGGGTTCCTTGAGGACTGGGTTGGGAAACACTGCTCTAATGAGCCAGCCAGCGGTTCTGAGATGAACCTACTATACTTATCATCATTACTTCTCACGGGTAAGGGACCAGAGATAATTAATCAATGCCAACACATCTTTCCAGCCAACACAGGCGTCCTGACTAGGCTAGATTTTTTGATCGCTGATTGCTTCATCCTAGCATTATAGGTGCCAATATGAATGACAATGTTGCTGAAAGTAGTGGTGCTGTGTGCCTGGTTCTCCCTCCGTGATGCCAGCACGCCCCCCCCCCCTCTCTATGTCAGAGACTCTGGCACCGGGTAAACAATGAACAAAGACTGGTGAAGATAATCTGATATTGCGAGTAATGGAGTCTCCTATCACTAGCGTGCATTGCTTTACTCTGTTGACAGGAGCAGCAGAGGCACGCTGGCTGGTAGGACTACCAACAGGGCTGGTGAGTGGGGGAAGTGGTTTGCAGTCAGAGAGGTGATGCAGACCAGGCTATAGGAGTGGTGGCTTGTCTTGCGAACCTGCCCACACCAGCAAACAGGGACAATCTCCGCTGCATCTGCCGACAAGGCAGGGCTAGAGCTAACAATAGCAGGTCTGCTGTCAGGCCTGGGGCTAATGCTATCTGGAGTGCCCGTCACGTCGAACGTAATCCTAGCTGAAAGAAGCTGCTCTAACTCATGAACACGTCTCGCTAGTAGAGACAACCTATCTGTAACTGCAGAACAGTCACCACACACCATCGTTACTTTCAACGAGGCTGCTTTGACTGCAAATATACAAAGCTAAGCTAGGCTAAGCTCGAAGCTAGTAAACAAACTAGGAATGAAAGACTACCCACTAACACAAGAGTCGTTTAAGAAAGAAAACAAGCGAATCTAGCGATAACTGAACTATGCAGAGAAAAAGCATAATCAATAGGACAAATGAAGAAGTTAGAGCAGATTATAGAAGACGAGAGTGAGAGTAAGAGCAAAGAGCAGTTATCAATCTCACGAAGCCGGGTCTCCTGAAGCCGGAATCAGCTGAAAGCCCTTCCCACACATGAAAAAAGTGTTTTTATAGTAAGTGATGGCTGTCAAAAGTCTAATTATAGTTGGAATCCATGAACAATGGGTATAAAGAGAATGCAGTTACAGATCAAGAAGGGAAAAAAACACTTTAAACTGAATAGAGCAAACAGTGAATCATTGTAAAAGGGATGTTAAGTTAGAGTCATTAATATTGAAGTAGTCCGCTTCATTGAGACGATTTTAAGTCAGATTGTATCAGCCTTTAAGATCTTACTTTAAGATTTTATATGCAGTTTATGCAAGCAAAATGGGCCACCACCACATTGAGATCTCGCCTCACTCTTTACTGAAGGCTTTCTCCAAAAGAACTGATAAAAGCCAAGGGCATCTTTAAGAATTGACATACTCTTTAAAACATACATTTCATGAAAAAGACTTAAAGAGGGCCAGCTGCAAATTTAATATAACTTGGGGGATGAAGCAGTGAAATACCATCAGTGTGCAAGTGGAGGCTGTTCACAAAGTAACTCCAGAGTCTAAGAGAATACTATGCTCACATCACATCTAAAAGGCAAACACACTGGCAGACAGAGGCGAGGCAGGCAACACTGATGAAGAGTGAAAAGAAGAGGCAGGCTCAATTGAGCTGGAATGATATACCCCTATTTCACCTTTTTGCATCACTTGCTTGTGTACTGTATGTCCATTTAGACAAGAGCCCTTTATGGCATGAAAGAAAGAGTTGCAGGAATTGATCAAACTCAATAAAAACAAAAAAAATAGCACATTTTTGACATGTTTGCTACTCTGCACCCCTCAAAAAACAAAGAAACCTGGGCAAAAGAATTCAAGATTTGATCTGATCTCTGCAGCGAACAATATGAGTATGGGTTAGTACGGATGAGAAACTTCAATGTAAACCTCTTCACTCCTATTTTTTATCCCATAAATATTCAATGAAATGGGCTCAAACCATGGCTAAATAACACTCCTGCATAAATGATGCACACACTTGTGAGCCATCAACATTAGAGGCATGATTGAGTGCATTCAAATGAACTCATTCAAACAGCAAATTGATTACTTGATTAAAGAAATGGGTGCTTCTTACTGCCTTCCTCCTAAACCTTAGTCTCTATATACTTACGACTCCTGGGAAATCTGCATTGTTTTCACCTGTGGACCAGAAACCGGGGCGTGATGGACAAATCCTTGGCATATTTTTTTTTTCCTGTATATTTCAAAATTATATGCTCGTTTGATTTCTTTGGGAAGTTAATAATCAGAACCCATGTAACAGAAGACTATGACCTTATACCAAGATCACCCTAGTATTGTTGAGAGTAGCTAATTATGTTTGGAGTGTGCATGCCCCCCCCCGCCCCAGTAATAAGAAATTGAAACAAAAGCGATGATTGGAAAATCTAATGAAATGATATTATAAGACCAAATGACTGTTGGAGCACCAGTCTAAACAGTAATATGTTAACACAATTCATGAAAACTGTTGTGATCCTTTGAATCACGTAATTCTGCAAAATAGCAAACAGCGCGGTTCAACTTTATTGCAACCCACCTCATCACTATGAGCACACAACTGTCTGGGAAAAAGCACCCAATATTTGCACGGTATAACATGACATTTCTCCGCATATTGTCAGTGAGAACCAGAGAGCAGTTATTGACACTGCCATTAATGAAAGGCAGCAAAAAGCCAACATATCTTTTCACCAGTACCTCCGCTATCTCCGACTGAGGTGGTGGCTTCAGGATGAGCCTTAGGCATACCCCAAACTCTCAAAGACACAGACTATGGAAGACACACAAGGAGGTCTCTTATTTTATACTGAATATGTTTTTTTCAGCTGGAAGCAGGTAGTAGAGGATCGGCGGCGGGGAGGGGGGAGGGTCATACATGAAGACAGCGAAAAGTGAGGAGAAACAAAACCCTTTCTTATAACCTTCAGAAAGCATTAGTTCACAACACCAACCAATTCTCCTCCATCGTGGTGCTCTTCTTGTGGCGCAGCGGCCTTAAGACTAGCGAAATCTAACATAAATAGGGATTTTTGAAAAACTACCCTCTAATCATTCAGCTGAAAAGATTCATATATTCCAACCTTTCAAACATATTTTATTTAAACAGAAGACATCAATGTTTGAATTAGAAATGAAGGCGCTGCTCCATGCCAATTGTCTTAAAATGTTAAGCTATAACTAAAACCTCATAATGAAGCTGATCTGCAGAGACCAAGGTCGAAAGTAAAAATCATTTTGGTAATCGGATGTTCAGCAGTGCACTCACACGGTGGGGTAATTAACTTGAATATATGAATTCTTTAGCGCATTGCTTATTGAATTATACATCTTCAATTTGCCTTTGACCATATATTGAGCAACTGTGGTGAAAAAGAGGTAGTACTGTAGGTAAGACCTATGGCATACCTGCAGCCCCTGAGCATGAATTATTATCTCTGCCTCATTGAAGGACACTCCGTTAGGTTCAAGGAAATAATGAACCCCTCTTGAACAGACATATTTGTCCGAATAAGCTGTAATTGCTTTCTAAGGAGATGTCGAAAAGTTTAAAAATTGTGAGCAATATTTTCAAAATTGGTACACTGAGGTTGTGTGTTGATTGGCCGCATTGCCCTCAGTGTTGGTCATAAATGTTCGGCCCTCATTAACAAATGTTTTCAGCAGGAACGGTGCGAGTCATTGATAGGCAGCAGGTATGGCAACATCGGTAAATGATTTATTTCAAGAGAAACGGCGTTACAAAGTGAGCATGCTCCAACCTTGCCCCTGTCATTAAAACTGATGACCACTGTTGACAGTGTTGGCTGACCCGTCCAGGATTTTCACCCCAAAGAAAAATTTAATTCACTTATTAAATATCATATCCAACCTTCATGTCAATAGCTGCCTCATTTGCGCACGGGATATAGGCTCGCAATAGTGATTTTTAACAAAACTGCGAGTAAACCAAAGTGTCTTTTCTTTATCGGTCTACAACAGGTTTTCACATTGTGTTCATCCCCTCAAATGTTCCTCAAGGCCGTAATGTTATGGCCATAACCAACCCTGGCCCCAAGTCAAGGCATCAAAAACTTTAACCGTGCAAACTACGACTCAGACCGCTATTGTGCCCTTTTATTTTTTATATATATATATATATATATACACTACCGTTCAAAAGTTTGGGATCACCCAAACAATTTCGTGTTTTCCATGAAAAGTCACACTTATTCACCACCATATGTTGTGAAATGAATAGAAAATAGAGTCAAGACATTGACAAGGTTAGAAATAATGATTTGTATTTGAAATAAGATTTTTTTTACATCAAACTTTGCTTTCGTCAAAGAATCCTCCATTTGCAGCAATTACAGCATTGCAGACCTTTGGCATTCTAGCTGTTAATTTGTTGAGGTAATCTGGAGAAATTGCACCCCACGCTTCCAGAAGCAGCTCCCACAAGTTGGATTGGTTGGATGGGCACTTCTTTGAGCAGATTGAGTTTCTGGAGCATCACATTTGTGGGGTCAATTAAACGCTCAAAATGGCCAGAAAAAGAGAACTTTCATCTGAAACTCGACAGTCTATTCTTGTTCTTAGAAATGAAGGCTATTCCATGCGAGAAATTGCTAAGAAATTGAAGATTTCCTACACCGGTGTGTACTACTCCCTTCAGAGGACAGCACAAACAGGCTCTAACAGGTACTATTTAATGAAGATGCCAGTTGGGGACCTGTGAGGCGTCTGTTTCTCAAACTAGAGACTCTAATGTACTTATCTTCTTGCTCAGTTGTGCAACGCGGCCTCCCACTTCTTTTTCTACTCTGGTTAGAGCCTGTTTGTGCTGTCCTCTGAAGGGAGTAGTACACACCGGTGTAGGAAATCTTCAATTTCTTAGCAATTTCTCGCATGGAATAGCCTTCATTTCTAAGAACAAGAATAGACTGTCGAGTTTCAGATGAAAGTTCTCTTTTTCTGGCCATTTTGAGCGTTTAATTGACCCCACAAATGTGATGCTCCAGAAACTCAATCTGCTCAAAGAAGTGCCCATCCAACCAATCCAACTTGTGGGAGCTGCTTCTGGAACCGTGGGGTGCAATTTCTCCAGATTACCTCAACAAATTAACAGCTAGAATGCCAAAGGTCTGCAATGCTGTAATTGCTGCAAATGGAGGATTCTTTGACGAAAGCAAAGTTTGATGTAAAAAAAATCTCTTTTCAAATACAAATCATTATTTCTAACCTTGTCAATGTCTTGACTCTATTTTCTATTCATTTCACAACATATGGTGGTGAATAAGTGTGACTTTTCATGGAAAACACAAAATTGTTTGGGTGATCCCAAACTTTTGAACGGTAGTGTATATATATATATATATATAGCGTTTTTTTGTCGGAAACCATCAATGGTGTTGGTGAGAGTGCTCAACTAATGAGGAGTGCAATATCAGTATAGATGTAGGAAAAATACTGCTGTGTATTAAAAGTTTTTTTCCCCTACATCTATATATATATATATATATATATATATATATATAGTCCAACCTTGGTGGGTCATCCCGGGTCATCCTCTGTGTGGAGTTTGCATGTTCTCCCCATGTCTGCGTGGGTTTCCTCTGGGGGCTCCGGTTTCCTCCCACAGTCCAAAGACATATAAGTCAGCATAATCGGCCAAACTTAATTGTCCCTAGGTATGAATGTATGTATGTGTGTGTGTGTGTGTGTGTGTGTGTGTGTGTGTGTGTGTGTGTGTGTCAGCCCTGTGATGGCCTGGTGGTCTGTCCAGGGTGTCTCCCCGTCTGCCACCCAATGACTGCTGAAATAGGCTCCAGCATCCCTGCGACCCTGAGAGCAGGATAAGCGGTTCAGATAATGGATGGATGGATGGATATATATATATATATATATATATATATATATATATATATATATATATATATATATATATTCACCCCATTTTTTTCTCCCCAGTTGTACTTGGCCAATTACCCTACTCTTCACATCCAGCTTCCCACCCGCAGACACAGCCAATTGTGTCTGCAGAGACGCCCGGCCAAGCCGGAGGTAACATGAGGATACGAACCGCGTACCCCCGTGTTGGCAGGCAATGGAATACACTGCTACGCTACCCGTGTTTGTGTGCTTTTCTAAGAAAGGTAAAACGTATGTCATGATGTCATTTCCTGTTTCTCCATTGTTACAAGAAAGGGTTTTTCACTTAAATTCCTGATCCAAAATCAAGCAAACCTGACTGAATATTGTATCTGAAATACCATTTCCACTGTAAGTAGAAGTTGATCGGTTTGATTTTTCCCCCTTTTTCTCCCCAATTGTACCTGGCTAATTACCCCACTCTGCCAAGCCGTCCCAGTCGCTGCTCCACCCCCTCTGCCAATCCGGGGAGGGCTGCAGACTACCACAATGCTTCCTCTGATACATGTGGAGTCACCAGCCGCTTCTTTTCACCTGACAGTGAGGAGTTTCGTCAGGGGGACATAGCACGTGGGAGGATCCCGCTATTCCCCCCTGAACAGGCGCCCTGACTGACCAGAGGAGGCGCTAGTGCAGCGACCAGGACACATACCCACATCCGGCTTCCCATCCGCAGACACGGCCAATTGTGTCTGTAGGGACGCCCGACCAAGCTGGAGGTAATGGGGATTCGAACCGGCGATCCCCATGTTGGTAGGCAACCGAATAGACCGCTACGCTACCCAGATGCCCCTGTAGAAGCTGATTGTTCACCGCCAAAAAGACAGTGGTAAGATGCTAACCATTTGTATTCACAGAGGCACCATCAAAAGACTCAAATGATGCAAATATTATAAGGATATCACACAATTTGCCTCCACATTTTGTAAAAATGTTACACATTCTGGCGACCAGTTTGGTTAGAGACACTGAGAACAGTACACTGGGAGAACGACAGCGACTACAGCTAATTCTCTTTTTCGGCAAACTGTGCTACATTTAACCCACATTCACATCCACTTGAGCTCCAGCACGTCAGTTCGACAAAGAGAGTGACATTGTAAAACTTTCCCATTGTCTTGTCAGTCATGCCCGAGGAACTCAGATCCACATCTCTCGCGCTCACTTTTGATCCGCAAAAAAAAATGGCAACGATTCTTTTATATTCAAATGAGTACATTAACATTAGACATCCGGCATCACAAAGTCCCTCTCCGTTAGCATCTCATTTGAATATCTCATATCTTCAAGACACAACTCGGCAAGCGTCATCTGGGCTTTTGTCCCCAGCTCGGGACACCAAAGGCGAGTCAGGGGTGTCACACACCCAGCCTAGTAATGTGTCATGAAACAGCCCCGTCCCATGACGAAGGCTATGATCTGTCAAGGTGATCACGGCTAGCATAAACATAACCGATTAATTAGAAACCAGGTGAGGAAGGGTGAGGCCGCGCCGTTGAGTAAATTCCTAATTAGTTAATTTGCTACTCGGATTGTCTCAGAATATATCGTTAGCGCGGGCAACACAATTATGCTGGCGTGCACGTCTGCAGGAGGAGCCTGATAGGGAGTCTCACAGTGGCACCTGTAACAGCCTCAAAGAGAGCATGCATTATATATACAAAAGGCAAGCCAGTCTCCATTAGAGATGAAGACCAAAAGGCACGCAGACAATAACATGTCAGCATCTCTTAAAGAGCACACCAACTCCCTCAGTCATGTCAGAAAAGCCAAACAAAATGAAAACGACATGCCTCACCTCAGAAACATAAAGTAGAGTACTAGGGGGAAAAAAAGGAAAACTTTGTCATCCAACAGTTTTCTCTTGGGACGAGGTCGTCTCTGCTCGAGCTTTGATAGCAAATTACACCTCATCTATTTGTGCTCTTCACTGTACGGATAACCCATTATTCTCATAATTATGTTTTAAGAACTATAAGTAACTGAAAATAAAGGTTATTGTTCAGCTATAGTGAGGTAGTAAAGACGAATGTAACCCCCCCCCCCAAACATATGCACACCTCTGAAAATAAGTCAAATTCTGTTGTCCTTGTCACTTCATATTATCTCATCTATGAACAAGTCTGTGAATGTTCTCATTCCTCCACGTCATGGTTATCCAAAGGAGTTGAATCAAGTGCAACTGGACTTGGTATATATCCGTGAAGACGTTTCGCCTCTCATCCAAGAGGCTTCCTCAGTTCGTGCCTTCCTGACTAGACGAAGCTAGTCTGACTGGCTGGTGATGAGACTCAGAATTTATCCTCTTTGGAGTCGTCAGACTAGCTTCGTCTAGTCAGGAAGGCACGAACTGAGGAAGCCTCTTGGATGAGAGGCGAAACGTTTTCACGGATATATACCAAGTCCAGTTGCACTTGATTCAACTCCTTTGGATATCTATGAACAAAAAACTAAAAGGGGATGGACTTCCTGTTCCCCTTTAAAAACAAATGTGGACCACACCTGGACTTGGCTGTGTATTTACAGAAGAGGAAGCATTCAATGCTAACGTTAGCCATTTAACCCATTTCACCACAGCATAATCAGCACTGACTATGTAGGTTACTGGGTGGGAGTCGACTAATAGGATACCATATCCTCAGAAGTAGACTTCTTAAAGAAGAAGAAGAAGAAGAAGAAGAAGAAGAAGAAGAAAGCCACTTTATTTGATCATTGTACAGTTACAGTGAAATCTGTCTTCGGTATTTAACCCATCCTATTGTATAGGACCAGTGGGCAGCTGCAGCGCCCGGGGACCAACTCCAGTTCTTCTTTCCACTGCCTTGCTCAGGGGCACAGACAGGAGTATTATCCCTAACATACATGTCTTTTTGATGGTGGGAGGAAACCAGAACACACCCATGCAGACACGGGGTTAACATGCAAACTCCACACAGAAAGGACCTGGGATGGCCTGGGGTTCGAACTCAGGACCTTCTTGCTGTGAAGCAACAGTGCTAAACACTGGGCCACTGTGCTGGACTTGTGTAGTGTGGGACGTTCCCTTTTTATACAGCACAGTATGCCCTTTAACGACTACGCAGTTGGTTTTGAAGCACATAAGCCTATATATAGTATATGTGTGTGTGTGTGTGTGTGTGTGTGTGTGTGTGTGTGTGTGTGTGTGTGTGTACACATCGTGGCAGGCTTTTATATTCAAATGATGTTTTTCTATTTGATTATTAAATGTATAGTAATCTAAACATTTCATTTAGCATTTCCAAGTTCACACTGCCTCAGTGCCGTGTTCCTTAGCATACTGACAGTATGCACTTACATGAGGATGATATTGTGAATAATATTATGGCTATTTAATAATATAGATAACATGACCCCAGAGGGATCAGTGTGCCAGACCACAACTTGGCCAGTTTGGATCAGCATGAGAGGCCAATGTCCTGTCGACACATCCTCTGGTACGCTAAGCGGACATTGATGGTTAAAATGCAAAGCCAGATGAGTGCAAGCGAGCAACAAAAGGAGGAAAGCCTTGCAGTCAGGGATGTTGAAGGCATAGCAGATTTGGAAGCGGTTGTGGCAACTCAGCGCTTTTTTTTTTCCTTTTCCCAGCCACATACACAAGACCTGCCGTGGTGTAAACCAGGGATGCTCTGCTCTATAGTGCAGTGCGGGACCGAGTCCACTCACGAGTGTTTAAAGCCGGCAAAATCCACATTTAACTTTTTATTTGGTCCTTATTTGTAAATACAGTACAGTACAAACTGCCTCTCTGAGATAATGCCTCAATTTCAGACGTTATTATTTGACCATCAGTTAGCCAAGGGAACGCGCCACAGCCATTAAATGTAATGAATACAGTCTTAAAATAGTACAAACACAATAACGCAATAAAATCAAAGCCCTAGAGAGAAATAGCTTTGCTTCTCAAATCCTCACACAAAACTCCTCAGACCTACTAAACAGAGACAGAGGGGACTGAAATATCACTAATATTACACCGAGCATAGAGGAGGAAGGTGTTGGCCTGATAAATAACGGTATCAGCGTCCTATCTCCCCCACTACTCCAGGTTTGATTGGTTTAAGCTGACAAGAAATCCAGGTTGCCTTTGTGTTTTCAGCTCGTTGTCACACACTGTGAAGACTGAAAGTGTCTCGTTTTTTTTTTTATTTCTTCACATCCGCCATCAGTTTCCTTTGCCACTGGGGTACCAACTTGCCCCGATAGTGGTGACTGGTGCTCCTGCCTGCAGACAAACAGGCTGTCTGTTTCCCTGTGCAGGTCCTGGGATTACAGCGATGCTGCACTGGACACACAAACCACGTAAACTAGTCACATTTCAATGCAACCTCTTATTTTTGTTTTGTTTTTCCAAGCACCGTGCACACTGGAAGAACCGTGACCGATCTAGAAATGTTAACTAGATGCCGAACCGAGAACCTCAGATGCGATTGATTTTGTTTTTTACTTTCATAGGTAGGAAATATCATATTGTGTTTGCAATACGGTATGAAATTAACCATTAATTAACCACTTCTCTGCACCATTGCACTTTATCGCCTCTTATTTCACCTGTATATAGTCAATCCTTGTGCATATATCTGCAGATTGTTGTGTTGTAGTGTTGTTATTCTGTGTTAAGTGCACTGAGAGAGCCTCAAAACCGGAGTCAGGTTCCATGTTTGTGCAAACCTGCATGGCCAATAAACATGACTGTGATTCTGATTGTGGTTTGTCTTGCATGTTGCTCATTTCTGATTAGTGTAACCTTACCAACTGGCTCATTTTATTTTCAAAATATCAAGTTACGGGTTGCACTACATTGCTTAGACAAGGGCCTAGAAACCTAGGGCCTAAAAATTAGTGTTCTTCACATCATATGAGAATTTCCCAGTTTAAAAAAAAACTGAACTCGATCAATAATCAATAAGTATCGGTAATAAATAGTTATTAATGCTCACAATGCTAAATGGTGTAAAATGTCAGGAAATATTCAACTGATGACATCTTGAAGAAAAGTGGTGTATCTGTCTTTTTTGTGCATAGGCTTGCATCAACAAATGTTTTCCATACAAGTGAATTCAAATCCGTCCCATAATCCACTGGTCAGGCATGACTATGAGGCAGCACAGATGATTCCTGTATAGTTTTGATGGAGGAAATCTCAGCAACATGTCCACCTTTCTTAAACAATAGGCAAAGTGAACAAAGCTGACCAGATTTTAAAAATACAACACGACAAAATAAAACACGCAATTCAACAAGTTAGGATTTTGCAATATTTTATCGGGGGGGGGGGGCTCAGCAAATTTCGTATTAGTTTCCAGGGACCCCCGGCTTTAATTTCCCTTAGCATTGCAGAACCCATGGATGAAACAATTTCCATTTCTCTCCCCTCAGGCTTCCAGTGCTGCTGCTCCAGTTCCTGCTGCTAAGGGGTAGCTACCACCACCCAAACACCCCCCCTCCCCCATATTTACCTGCTCGGCAGTGTGGCCTGGGCCCTGGTCAGGAAGTGCTGAAGCTGATCCAGCTTATCAGGCTGGCTCCTCCGGGGGCTTCTGCCACCATATGGCTGACCCAGGCCCTGCAGCCTCCCCAGGGGCAACTCGCGCCTGGATCAGAGTGAGAAGCTCCAAGAAAAAAGGCTTTCCCCAATATCCCCCTCCAACCCCAGAATGACTACACAGATGTTGTGTTTCAGCAAATTCTGAAAGTGAGAGAATATTGAAAGTGGGGGAATAAGGGGGAGGAGGGGGTGTTGAAGCCACGCAAAGAGGTTAATTTGAATGCATCGACCTTTTAACACACTTAATTACCCAGCTGATGTCATAAACGAATCATATCAGTCGGTAATAAGTTGTCCTTCCCTGTGCTGGGATGCATTGATCATTACAGCACTTTTTTGATGTTAGATACAAAGGAGAAATGGTCTACCTGTGGCAGAATGAAACGCAATACCCACAACACCTTGCAGAATCTGCGACCTGACATTCTGAATAAGCTTTTCAACCATGGTTTTTAATGGCATTAAGCCAGATATTTGCATGCCTTTGTCTCTAAATGGCAGCAAAACAGAATAGAGGTAGAAGGGGGAAAAAAAAGTCAACAGTTTTTTTTCCTACCAGCCAAAGACGTAGTATCTGAACGTGCTTCACATCTCTCTGCACCCTGCCAGGCCCCTCTTCCCTCTCATCCCTCGTTCCTCTTGCCTCCTGGAGGGCAGAGCGATTGAGGGGCCCTATCCTCGCCTTTTATCCTGCGAGCGAAGGTCTGCCTCTCACCACAGTCAAAGACATCAACTGCAGACTTGGAGTGAAGACGAGGAAAGCGGAGGGGCAGGTCGTAAAGTGTCACATTCTCCCCTAAAGCACAACGGGCCATGCACAGGTTGGATGCATGGATATGGAGAGTCATTATTTGCAGGCCTAAAGGGATGCGGTTGTAACACGGGCCAGATGGTATACCAACAACAGACAGAAAAAGAGCAAGCCATTACAATCCTTTGTACTTTAGTGGATTCCTATCAAAGACCTGCAAAGGCCTTCTATTTGGCTACCTTGTTTGCTAATTTGTGTATGTTTAATTTTGTACCACATTCAAAGGTTGCCCGAGGTGATTTTGGAGATGCCATTTACATGCTTAAGTACACCAGGGCTGCTTATAAGATGTAAGCAGTATTTAACATGTGTAGGAACATGGGAATAAGTGGTTCTGCATTAAGAACCATCCCCTCGATTCAAAGGCAAAATCCACGTTTCATTTTTTATTTAATCCTTATTAGTAAAGCGATTCTCTAAGATACAATATAGAGCCGAAAGAACCAGCCACCTTGGTCTTTCGTAGCCTTCATTATTTGACCTGCAGCTGGCGTAAGGGGGATCAGGGAAGGCAAACTTAGCCCCGGTTTGTGAAGGTAGTCTGACAAACAAAGTAAAGGACAACAGTTGGAAGCAAACAAACATCGTAACGAGGCGTTCAACTCCCCGGTCTGGGTAACAGGCCACAGCCAATGCACACAATGAGTATAGTCTCAGCACAGTACAAACACCATGATGCAAGACTGAGATAAGACCGTTAATAGCAATGAACTAACAAGGAAGATGGCTCATGCAGAGAGGATCAGTAACAGCGTTTGTAAAACATTAGCGTGGTTAATGTAAGAACACATTAAAATGTGCAGCTTCAGGATCACTTTGCAGCGCGTTGCTGGCACCGGTAAACTGTAATGCCATGTTTGTGATGGAGGCATTAGCTCAGGGGACTGGCGTTTGATGGGCAGATTGGCTGTTGTGAGTGGCAGATGATGAGATCTGCAACACGCTTAGGTTTATAATCGAATATCTGATGCTCCTAAATGACACTGTCTGAGGTGGTTTCATTGATATCGTAGGCTAACTTTGTCTGCTCATATAGCATATATATATATATATATATATATGTAAAAAATGAGCTCCAACAGTTATGAAACCTGTCATCAATGTGTGTCAATAAATATTGTGTCAATAAAGTCGTGTTTTTTTTTTTATCACGGTACCAACGGAGGAAGAACATCACGCGATTTTAACAATAGTGAGAATCGGGAATGTTTTTTTTCCCTCATGTTGGAGGGTCACGATTACAAAATATTGATTTGAATGAACTAACCAAGCTCATAGAAATAGGGTAAGTGTTTTTTCCTTGGTCGTGTTTTTGCTTTGCAACTCTGCCACGGTTTGTTTTGAATGCTTTTACAGGTCTCACAATTGTGCGGCATAATTACACCTTTCAAGAGCTGTGATTGAGTGCAGCCAATGAAATGATAATCTGCTGGCAATTTTTATAAGCTACAGTAAAAAAAAAAAAAAAATTGCAAACACAAGGCTATGTAATACAGGCCCAAACGGGTTTGTCGTCGTTAACAATGGCAATGGAAGGTTAAAGAAAACACTGAATGATCTGGGTTATTTTTTGCACAAGTGGTATTTCAGTATCACTGGTTTTGGTTGTAGTAATGGAAATGGTGATGGTTGTTGTTATGTTCACAGACACTACAGCACCACTGAGCAGGCAGGGCTGGCATAATGCAACGTTTATATGGTTTGCAGGGACACCTATTGGCTACATGCACAAATTACAACATCTGCCTCGTGTGCTTGCAAGATGAAAATGTCCTACCAACCCAGGGTGCGTTCCTTTAAAATGTGCATGGTTCATTAACTCTAAATGGCAGTTTTTATTTGTTCATACATAATAAATGATTATTAAAGCACCAATGCATACTTGAACTTCTGTCCTGAAAACAAGGCTTGAATTTTTCAACTTTTAGCGCAGGGCGCAGTCACAGTCAAGTCAGCCTGTTTGCAAATAAAAAAAAAAATTGTATTGCTTGCTACCTTAGGACATACTAATGAATCATGTATAAAAGATAATCATTATTGGTTTATAAGCGCTAGCTTCTTACAGGCCACAAGCATACAGCTCATTCCCAGGATATGCAACAGCTAGTAATATTGCAATTAAAAGTGGAAACGTGGTGGATGTTCTCCGACTTTAAAGAAAAGAACAACACGGTTATCATTACATTATTCTCCTAGATCATGTTGAGGGTTTTAGTGCTGGGTCGCCTGTCTGCAACAAGCACGCCACAGGTATCCTCTTTTCCCATTTTTTCGATGCGAGGTTGGTGTCGCACATGTGCTTTAACAAATAGACGTTTTCATATCTGCCATTCCATGTGCTCTCTTTTTTTTAATTGCAAAAAAAATTACTCTATTTTCTATTTCCAATTCCATTTTGAAGTGGCAAAAGAATACGAGAATAATCCTGCTTTTTCCTCTTATTTATTTGCTTGTTGTTGCGAGCCGTTATGTCAGTAGGCAGCGTTTACTGAGGATTGTGGCATCCAACAGTGGCTGGCCTTTGTTTTTTTTGTTTTTTGTTGTTTTTTTGCAGGCTACCTCCATCCTTGTCATTTGGGGATTGGCAGCACGGTACGGTGGAGGAGCGAGCAGAGAAACAAAAGAAGGGAAGATAAATGAGAATAAGTCATACGCCATAAAAGGACAAGCCTTTAATGTCCCGCTCGTTTTTCAGCCGTTCATTTCCGAGGTGCTCAACAGGTGCCGTTTGCCACGGTAAGTCCTACATAACGGTGAGAGAAGGACTTTCTTCACGGTTCGGCTTCACCTTTCATGGACCAGCTACCTTTGAAAGAGTGAGTGTATACAATAAATGGAATAATTCATGATTTTGTCATTAAAAATGAAAAGTTTCTTTTCCTCATACTTGGGATGTGTTTTGAAATTATACATAATGGACCAGAGATGTTCAGAAGTTTTCCAAACCTCCTCTAGCTACGTTTGGAGACGTACATGAAATCCCCCTCCTGCGTTTCACGGGAGAGAGTTAGCAGGGCTTTAATTATGTGCAGAGCTCGGATCATTAGCATGGATGGGGAGGGGGGGAGGGGTGGGTGTGCAGCGTGGAACGTCCTCGCCTCCCGTCGAGGCGCCGTGCTCCGTGTCGACCACCCCCTCCGTTCTCCTCCTCCTCTCATGTCACAAATGAGCCCTGGCCTTTTTTTTTCTTCTTCTTTTTTTTACCAAGCACAGGTTAACAAGCTTAGGCGTAGCGCTGGCATGCTGATGCAGAGTCAAAACATGCACTGGAATGCAGTTTTGTATGGGGGGATGTTAAGGGCAAAATTAAGCAAACTTGTTAATTCGCCTTTTCCAGTTTTCTGTTCATAAATGCTAGCGTTACTTTTTTTAGCAAAATCTTTTTTGACTGTTATCGTTCTACATCACAATATATTAAATGCTTAACAAGTAGGGAAAAAAAATCCCAGTAATATTCAAAATTGGACTTCTACTTAATATATGTCTTATTACGAGCCCATATAATCAATCCACTTAAGCCCAAAATAGAAAACTAGTTATAAACCGTATATGACCGGCGTGCTCAGGAGAAAAAAAAATGTCGGTTATTATTGCGACACAGATACATGTAACACTCACACACATTTATTTCAACCCAGCTCTAAAGTTTTTCAATTATTCATTAATATGAAATTGTGTTTGTCTCAAGTGGAACAGTGCGATTTCCTCCCATGGCACCCGAGCACCGTTTGGCCTCTCTCCGGGACCCCTGTCACTCCTTTGCCAATTTCTCAGCAGACACGTATTGTGCAGGAACCCATTTCCCTCCTGATAAGTTTGTCGAGTCCTGATTTGTCCTAAGCCTAAGACCATTTGTAGTACAGAAGACTAGGATAAATAATAAATTGTGCATGGCAGTGAAAGGAATACAAGCGGGGCTCGGGAACAAACGTTTTGCTTGGTGGTTGTGGATTAAAAAAAAAATGTAAAAATCATTATTGCATTATCAAAATCAAGATATGTATATATACAACGCTTAAATGAATATTGTGTGAGAAATGTGTTGGATAACAAGCGGTACGAGGGTGGTGTTTGCGAGGAAGGCCTCATAATTGTGTTGCACTGAGCATCCTTTTTAGACGAATAAAGAATATTTTGCAGATTGTCGAATGTCATTTAACAGATGCAAAATAGCAACTACATGAATAGTGTGCCATAGGTGTTATTAGCGATACGAATACATGAGCCATGAAAGAGAAAGACGATCAAATTCTCGGTGGATGTACACATCGTATAAAAGTTAATATTTAATATTGATCATGAATGCATCATATTCTATACTGTGTCTACATGATGACACATTATAATTATTAAACTTCTGATACGGCTTGATCGGACCTAAGTGAGTATCTTTGGACCCGTGAAGACGAGGGAGATGTGTGATGAGAAAGCTATAAGCTGGTCCATGCAAGACTCAAAGGCAAATATTAAGAAGCACATTACAATAAATGACTTCAAAATTCTTCAAAATGGCAGACAGCGGGAGGAACTGTCCATGTGTTCTTACCATTTTCTTGGGGAAAAAAAGTGCGCTGATGGATTTTGGATAAATCCCAGTGACCGCTGATGGTGGGTGAATGCCTTCAGCGTGACTCTGATATGCACGCTTCTTTGCCTGTAAGAATGAAATAATATCAGATGTGACATTTACACAAAACTGCAAGACCCAAGTGAAGCCTTAAACTGTTGTATTCTGTCTTGTTGCACTGCAAAATGTGCGTGCAGGAACTCGCTCATTTGGGGCAGAAGAAATCTAATTTAGTTAAAAACGAAATGTCACTTGTAATTGAACGAAAATAATTTGCGTGCCGATCAAAGTTCCTTGGGATCATTATGGACACCCTTTGCCTTGCTGCACAGACAAATGGCTGATGATAACAACTGACATAGAGTAGTTACATGATCATACTTGACTGCTGTTGGAACAGAAAACACAAATAAACATCAAGATTACCTCTTACCAGCGTTTCCCACAAGCATTTTCTGTTCCATAAATGCTGCGCAGTATGAATTCATACATAATTTGGAAACATGCTATCGTATGATCTCCTCTAAGTGTTGTTCATTCAGAACACTGCATCGGGCTAGTGCACAACTTTAATAAAAGATCTGTGAAGCCAACGACTCTCTCATAAAACAACACTCATTCATTTTAATGCTCGAAAATTTCCATTCCCGTTTCCTTTGTAATTGAGATTCATTTTGCAGAAACTAAATTAGTTTGAATAGTATAATTTGTAAATATATGTTAATTAACACCATTTCTATAGCGCCTTGATTCGCAGAGAGAGAGAGAGAGGGTGAGGGAGAGGGTGAGGTAGAGGTAGAGGGACAGGGAGCGAGAGAGACAGAGAGGGAGAGAGAGGGAGAGGGGGAGAGGGAGCGAGAGAGAGAGGGGGGGGGGGAGAGAGAGAGAGAGAGCGAGTGCACAGGCAAATGAAATTCAAACTTACCTGTAAGGCAGATAGATTTAGGACCTGTCTATGAATTAAGGCAAATAAAAACACCCTGGCACAGTTTACTTTTTTCTTCTTTTTTTTGCACAGTCAGTTGTTTTTAGTTAGGCGGAGGTCTTAATTACATTGTCGTTGGTGTGTCTAATAATCGCTGGGGGACATTTGGGTTTTATGAACCTACGCGGGGCTTCTACTATCCGTGCGAGTGTGTAAAACCTGCAGAAGGAAAAAAAAAAACCACCGGAAAAGGATGCCCACCACTGCTCCCTAATTTAAGGGGAGATTAATAAAGTAGTTGCTAGACTTGCAGTTTGTTCTCCCCCAGGGTTGTATTTTAATAATCTTAGAGATACAGAGTTCATCTGTGGAGATTCGCCCTTGTGAAAGACCGACGAAACTTAAAAGGCCCGTCTTAAAAGATCGCTGAACTGGGGGCCGTTACTTGTCCTCTATAATTTACTGTTAGTTTCATGCAGATCAAATGTTAAGAGAAAGAGTCCATCTTTACTGTTTAAAATACTGTGCTGGCTGGCAGACCACACCGCTGACTAAACGGTCGGCGGATGAGAGCGGTTAGGAAGTGCGGCTCAAGACTCTCCGTAGTTCTTCATTAGGATACGGCGCGTTGTGAGCGAGCGAGACGAAGAAAGAGGAGAGCGAGAAGCACTTACCACGTGTGATTAGCCAAACACCTGCGGTAAGACTTTAACCACATGTCATATAACTTTCATGATACAACACACGGAGACCACAGTGCAGAAAACATGCCTGCTTGAATTTCAACTCCGCAGTAAATAATACAACAAAAACAACTCCAAAAAAAAACCCTCACACCATGTAGCTAGACTCAATATTCCTCATGTACCCCTCATGTAGTCTTCATGTATTGCATAAGGCTCTGATAGGGACCGCTAAACGTGTGTTTTAACACTTAGCCAAGGTCCCTGGAGGTCAAGGCCCGTAGTCTGGTGTTTAGACTGCCATGCAGCCACGCGTGGACTCGTCCAGGATAACGCCATCTTATCAAGGTGACACTGTTAAGCGGCGTACTTTACTCTGAACTAAAATGCAAATCACACTGCTCCCGCGACTGAAGAATGTGGATTAAAAGACAATTTCACCACAACATCATCCCAGAGCAGTGTTGGCGTCTCACAACTTGAATTCACGACAACCTCAAGACAAAAAAAACTAGTGATGGCCCACTAAACATAGTAAATACATGTGGTTCAGGAATCAGGAATAAGGAACACTATATCTAAAAACAAGAACTACAACAAAGTACAAAAATTATTTTTTTTAAAAATCACCATCCAAAAGAACACTGATATCCAGTTGATATCCACTTCAAGTCACAATGTACCAAACTACCCAAATGTAGCCATATTTACAATGTGACATTATATAAAGCTATTTTTAAAATACTAAAATATTAATGATTAAGTCTTCCAATATTTATTAATATTAGCAGGCTAGCCAAAAGCTAGCACACTTATATTGTGTATTTTTATTTGTTTTTTGTCATTCATACCAAATCTTTAGAGTCCCTCTAGTCCTACATACCTTATCCTAAATACATACGTACATCCTACATGCCTTATCCTACAGACTTTATCTATAAACATACATCCTGTATACTTAATCTATAAACATATATCATACATACTTTATGTAAATACATACATCCTGCATGCTTTACCTACATACATACTTCCTACATACATTATCCTACATACTTTATTCATAAACACACATCCTACATATGTTCTCTATAAACATACATCCTACATACTTTGTCCTACATACATGCATCCTACATACTTTATCCTACATACTTTCTCTATAAACATACATCCTACATACTTTATCTACATACTTTCTCTATAAATACATCCTACATACTTTATCTACATACATACATCCTACATACCTTATCCTACATACTTTATCTATAAACATACATCCTACATACTTTATCTACATACATACATCCTACATACCTTATCCTACATACTTTATCCACAAACATACATCCTACATACTTTATCTACATACATACATACATACATACATCCTACATACCTTATCCTACATACTTTATCTATAAACATACATCCTACATACCTTATCCTACATACTTTATCTATAAACATACATCCTACATACCTTATCCTACATACTTTATCTATAAACATACATCCTCCATGCTTTATCTACATATATATATTCTGCATTCTTTATCTAAACACATACAGCCTATGTACTTTATCTACAGCCGACATTCTTTATCTACAAACATACATCCTACATATTGTATCATAGCAACTCTGTTCAGACATACAGCTACTTGAGTGTATGCAACCTTTTGAAATTCTGTTCAATTTTTAAAATATTTATCTTTTATCAAGAATCATCTAAGCATTTATTCATAGTTACAAACTGGCTTTTTACAGGTTTCTATAAACCACCAGCCCACACACTGTCTCCGGGACGTGTACTTCCTAGTTACCATCATTTGTATCGTAATAGTAGTAGTTGTAGTAGTGTGAAGTATTATTATTATTTTGATTCAAGAGAGGGATTTCTATAATCCCTTCAGTGGTCTGACATGAGTGTCTGATGGGCATTAGTTCATACACTTTTCCTAGATGATATAGGATTATTCATGTGGTTTTTCAGGGGGGTTTTTTGGGGTAAAATCAATAAGAGTGAAAAATCTTGGGTGGAAGTCAGTCTGTTCCAGTACAATTATCTGGGTTTTTGTTAGAGAATCACTTTACTCGAACGAGAGACATGTTAAAAGGTGTGGGACACTAACTTTTGGAGAACAGCGATCATATTTCTCCATAGAACTATTTGCAGCAAACTACAATGATTTAGTAGACAAATACAGGTGTCAAACTTGACTCGTTTAAGTCCTTTTCTCCTATGTTGCATTTGCCTGTGTGTGTGTGCGTGGGGGCGGGGGGTTATGTGTGTTTGAGAGTGTGTGTGTGTGTGTGTGTGTGTGTTTATCATCAATTCACGAGTTTTTAAACCAAACTGACCTATCAATGTTTTATTCCCAGAGCACCATATTGTAAGGTGTAATTTAGCAGTCACTGGTGTTATTCTAAATCCTTTTATGAAAACTCATGTTACTATGGTATCTCCACCTAATGACTTTCTCATAACATTCAACATGAAAATAATTTTGAAACCCCACCCACCCCCCACCTATTTCAATACATCCATCCATCCATTATCCGAACCGCTTATCCTGCTCTCAGGGATGCTGGAGCCTACCCCAGCAGTCACTTGGGAAGCAGGCCACCAGGCCATCACACAGGGCTGACACACACACACACACACACACACACACACACACACACACACACACACACACACACACACACACACACACACACACACACACACACACCTAGAGAGAATTTAGTACGGCCGATTCACCTGACCTACATGTCTTTGGGCTGTGGGAGGGAACCAGCGCCCCTGGAGGAAACCCACGCAGACACGGGGAGAACATACAAACTCCACACAGAGGACGACCCCCCAAGGTTAGACTACCCCGGGGCTCGAACCCAGGACCTTCTTGCTGTGAGGCGACCACGCTAACCACTGCCCCCGTGCTGCCCCCATTTCAATACATGTCAGCAAATGACATTTAACCAGGTAGTGAACTTTCTTACCCCTGGCTGAAACCTGACCGGTTCATGAATACGGAGTTAAACAACAACCATGGCGATATAATCATAATGGGAGCAGGTAAAACCTCTTTAAAAAACAGTTTTCTGGGATTTCGGCGCCATATTGTTGTTACCAGGCGCAGCAGAAAGACACCGGGTCTGCTTTTCCTTCCCCCATGCAGGCTGATTTCGCCAAGAATGATAATT